>NW_010260532.1:0-208 GCF_000690775.1 Eurypyga helias
GGTAGGGCGCATGCGCGGAGGAGCGGTCGGTGGGCCGGGGCCGGTTTCCCTCACCAGCACTCGCCCCGCTCCGGGAAGCTGGCGGTTCTGAGGCCGTGTCGCCTCCTCCGGGCCCTTCGCTTCTGGCCTTCCCTCCTCCCTCGCCCCGCTCGCCCCGGGTAGGGAAGTGGGGGGGACGGAAGGCCCAGAGGCGGGGGGGGGGGGCGAC
>NW_010260532.1:239-19748 GCF_000690775.1 Eurypyga helias
GCTCTCCCTCTTCCAGCCGACGTGGCGACAAGGAAGGTCAGCCGGGGGCTGCTAGGGCTGTGTAAGCAGAGCTGCAGGCCCCTTGTTGGGTAGTTGCACGAAGAGTTGTCCTTACTTGGCAGGATCCGGGCTGAATCTTGGATTAGGCCAGGAGGTGTGAGGATACTATACCTCTGTCGGCAAGTGATGCTGTATGCAGCAATACATGAACTGGTGGTTGCTGCCCGAGGTGGAGAAAGCCATGTTGCTAAATTACCTTTAGAGCTGAGCTTCGTGGGCTGAAACAGTGTTTTGGTCATGTATTGTTTTCAGCAGCAAAACTGGTTTCTTAATTTCTGACCTCCCTGTTTCTCCTCAACCTTTACACCTGCTGTGGCACCTGTGGCTGCTGACACACAGATTAGTGAGCCAGGATTAAGGAGCTGTTCTAATGTAACATCCTACCAAAACCTGGTTATCCTAGAACGTAAATACAGGGATTAAGCAGCTAACATGGTCACTGCCCCGACAGAGGCTAAGGACAGAACTGGGAGCTTGAGCACAGCATGTGTTCTGCGTAAATAGACCCAGAAATTGCAACCAGGAAAGTTGCCATATTTTTAAAAATAAAAGATGAAGGCATTTGAGAATTTATGTACATCATAGTATGAGTTGATAATGCTAAATTGTCTTTTATTTCAGTAACTAGAATTTTTTTTTTAGGCTGATACATACCAGCATGAGACTTGACACTGAAAAGTGTGATGAACCATGGAGTAAATGACAATGCAGTGCATTAAGTAGACATGTAGCTTCTTCATCTCTGTGTAGCAAGTTTTTCGTGCTAGCTGTCTTGATTCACGTTTGTATTTAAACAAAAAACCCAATCTCAAAACCTTGTAGCAAAATTATTTTTCTGAAGAAAAAAAATCTCAGCTCTCAGAAGCACTTCTAGAGAAGTCCCCAGAGGGCAACCTTGCTCTTCAAGAAGTGATTCAGCCCCTGCTTATAGCAGTGTCGTCTGTACTGGCATTTCCGTTGCAGTAACTCTCAGAGTATATTAAATTTGATTGTAAAATTCTTAATCAAACTAAATGGGAACAAAAAAAAGACACATATCACTTCTGTATTATGCAATCTCAGAAGAAAACTGAGAACGGGACATGAGGTGCTTTTGCAGTCACTGGGAGACTGCCTACTGCCAACTAATCAGTTGCGGAATTCATTAGGCAATTCAGACTGTTTGAACTTTTACCCACAGATTACAGGACCGAAGATGCAGCCTATTAATAGCATCTTGAGTATATACAGCCTTCTATGCTGTTTTACAGCCGGGACCATGCAATTTAAACTAGTCTAAATGACACCAAATTGACACCAGCTGCCAAAGCTGAACACTTAGGTTTATATTTTAAATTCTTTTTGAGGATGAGAGAACTCTGCGTCTCTCATCCAGGCCTAAACAAATTATGGGGAGTTTGATAAGCAGATAACATTTTTGTACTTCATATCCTATGTCTGAAAGTCTCTACTTTTCACAAGACAAACATGAACAGAACTTTTCTGTAGAGTAATCTTTTTGTTAGTGTCATGGAAATGAAGAAATCAGTGTGTGGAAGCTGGTCTTGGGTAAGAGCAGGTGGAGGCCATTTGAAACCCCTTAAATCTCTGAATAAATTCCACCTGCACATGGGCTGTGATCAGGACATGATTACATAGGATGTCTGTTTCTAGTCCAAAATAGAAGTCAGTGGTCTGATTCATCTTTTACTTATGCTGATTTGAGTCTGTTTCCCCCCTCTTCCCCCTCGGCTTCCGTATAAATAATGGTGTAGACCCTTTCTTCCAGCTGTATGTCTGGTTTAGAACAAGAGTGGGACCTGCTCATTTGTTAACAATGAAGTAACAGCAAGCATTGTCTTGCCACAGCTACTGATTTCTTTCCACAGTGCTGACACTGAATTTCTGCTTAATGTTTAAATTCTTTCCCTTTTTTTTAAGTTGGTTTTAGGGGTGGTGACAGAAGAACCATCTTCCTTGAGCCCCGCATTCTACTTCATTTTAAAACATGCTGGTGATGGCTTGAATTTACCTATAGTTTTGGGTGGGATGGAGGGGTAGTAGGTGTTAGGGGATCACCGTTTTCTTGCAGACAGCCATGTAGTAACTGAAAGCCAGTCCAAAAAGCAACTCAGACATCATTCTGGGTTTTAATAGTCTTCCTGCACGCCCCATTTTCTGCAGAGTGGAATATCAAAGTGAAAATGCTTTCTTAAAAAGTAAATAAAACACAGCTATAAGTAGAAATAAGAAAAAGAGTGAAAATGATGGAGTTACATGAGAATAAGCAGCATGAGATGACCTTTAACCTGGGAGTTCATGGATGATGTTACTATTAGCAAAGAGGGCTACAGGAGGCTGGATATACTGCGGGTGAGCAGCACCCCTAGTAACCAAGCCAGGAATTCAGGGAGTGTAAGTGCAAGAGCCAGAAAGATAGGCAGGTTGTAATTCCTCCCCTTGCAGAAATTTCCTGGCAGTGTGTTCAGCAGGGTTGGAAAGAGAAGTTGCAGACTGTAGGAGGACTTAGAGTTGAGCAGATGTTTTCAGGGTTTGTATCTGGGGTTTATTTTTTTTGGTTTCTCTTCCAGAAAAATGTATAACTTGAGGATGTGGGAGCTCTTGCACCCAAGAAGGATTCCAGGACCAGCTCAGCTGCGTTCTGTATGATGCTGATATATCCCTAATTAATCATTAATTTGTACCTCTCACTTGCCTCTGAGAGCTCCTGGTGTAGTTCACCCAGACCAGATAGCAAGTGGTACAAATACTTCATAATGCCCTGTGCTCCTGTGTCCAGGCTTGCTGTAAATCCAGTCTTTTCCTCTGCTGGTCTAACAGCCAGCTTCTCATTTCTCTCTGTGTGGGTAGTAAGTGCATCCTTACAGTGTATGAAGGTAAGGAAAAATGAGTTGGTGAGGGCTTGAGGAATAGAACGGGAAAATTTCCACTTAATTCCTGCTAACTGGTTATTACTGCACTGACAAGCAATCCTCATTGTTTTCTCTTAGTCCAGTTGACAGTGTTCTAAAACACCTCCACAGATGAGACAGGTTCAATTTTCCTTGCTCCAGCATGGACACCTAGTCCTGCAGTGGAGAGTCTTCTGTTGACGTCAGTGAGAGTAGAAGTAGGCTTAAAGTAAGTGGAAAACTAATCTTTTTCTCCACTCTCTAACAATAGGCCAGCCCAGGGAAGGACTGAAACACAGGAAGCATGTAACACAGAGAAGCAAATTTTTGCTTTTGTCTGTAATGTGAGTAATCCCATGGGAACAGGGGGCCTTTCCCGGGGGCTTTTAGTCAGAGACTTTTCAGGTGATGCATCCATATAGCATCTGACATCACAGATTTGGGATGAGGGCACAGCTAATGGCATGCAGTGGTGAATTTCTCCTGCAAAAAAAAAAAAAGTGTGTGAGTGGGGGAATAAACCCAACCTTTTTTTCCTTTTTTCCTTTTTTTTTTAATTTTTTAAATTTTTTATTTTAACCAGTTCATTTGCATCTTCTCAGTGGGGAACTAGAAAGTGTTTGGAAAGGGATAAAAGCAAATCCGTAATGAAACTGTGTGAGCGAAGTAGTTTGCATTTTCACTTGGCCTCAGAGGGCACTGGGGGAAGCGTGGGGGTGGCTGGGTGCTGCTGCCGCGTTGCAGAGGCCGGGAGAGAGGCCCCGAGCAAGGTCCAGCTAACAGTGGGTTCCTCCCCTCCCACCGCCCCGGCTTAGGCATCCCACTCGGGCTGCATCCACCCTGCCCGCACTCTCTAGGTTAGACAGGACCCTGGGCAAACACCCGCCTACATCTTTCTTCCCTGCTGCCACAAGCAATCTGTCACTCCTCCCTTCGCACCACCCTCCACCCACGTACAAAACCAGAACTGTAAGGAACGCCCTCTTCCCTTCCCCCTTCCCTCCCCACGGGTCTGTTCTTGAGAGGAAAAAAGGCTGTCTTCCAAGAGATGTGGTCACCCCTGAACTGGCTTTGAGACCCAAGCTGTTTGATACCTTTTAGGCCCACAGCTTGGCATGCCGTGCTTGCAGATCTATTGTGTTAGCTTCTCGTTGGCATATAATTGCACATGTGCAGGTGGGAAGGGGCTGTTGGCTTCCCACTTGCTTTCATATGCCTCCCCTCCTAAGAGGACCGCTTCCTTCCCTGCCTGCTCTCGCCCTCCCACGCATCCCGCAATGAGAAACGCTGCAGAAAACTGACCAGCTCCCAACCCGCCCACCTGAGGAGGAGGAGGAGCACTAGCAGCAGCAGCACATTTCTCTCTCAGCTTTTTAAACACAGTTAAAAAGAGCTGTAGTGTGGGTGGAAATAGCTGTAGGGAGCGTGTGTGGGAATGGGGCCAAAGGAAAGTGAATTTTCTGTTGGTAGGACAGTTACTTCTAGTGGACCAAAAAAAAAAAAATCCCCCAAGGCTATCTTACTGCTGAGTGTCTTTGGGTGTATAATTAGCTCTTAAGGTTGAGTTTCCCAGGTCTGGAAAGAATGAAACTGAGTTTCTTTTCCCTTGGTAGAGCAAGTGATGGTACAGGGATCCCACACACCTCGCTCAGGGAAGCTTGTCTACAATACTTCATGAGTCTGCTTAGGAAAGAATATTTGTATTGCATCCTGTTGTGTCATCATGTCTCTTGTTCTGCTCACGATGTGCTTGATTCTGTGAGAGTCAGAGCTGCCTGCATGTAGGAAGAGAAAAAGGCATGTGGTTTTCACACAGTGTGGGTCTGTATTTCAAAATACCATCCCTGTTGGACCTCTTGAAATAGCACTATCCCAGAATATCAGTTAATTCAAGATTTACTCTAAATTTGTGCTTCTATAAGGAATTAAATTCAAGCTTATTTATGTTAACAGGATGTTATTTGAGGTGCTTTGCTTGTATTACATGAAAATAGCAGTGACACTAGTACAGGAAAACAGAACTTTTAAGACTAGTGGTATGGAGTGCAAAGTGATACTGCTGTTTCCTAAGAAATATCTGACAGACTCCAAGAATCAAGGGTACAGAACAGCTTTCAGGATTCGACTTTATTTGATTTAGCTATCTGGAATACAGGTCTTAGAATGTGTAATCCTAATCCAATTGGTCCTAACTCGTTAGTTACACACATTCTTCTCAATCCAAAACTCCACCCATAAATTTAATCTGACTTGATTTCTCACAAGCATCAGACTTTCCAAGTATATTACTGATGCAGAATCATTACAAACCACATCCTGATGTAAGAGTCGGAGATGCAATAACAGCCAGTTAAAATGAAATCTGAGGCTCCATGTATAGGAGATACTTAAGAAATAGTGTATAGGGCATGTAGTTATCTCCTAGTGAGTAGAAACCTCCAACCTAATATCTGAATGTTTTTAACCCTGTGAAGTAACTTTCTTCATGGAAAAGGAGGGCACACTGGAGTGTGAAATCTTGTCACAAGGCAACTTATCTTCCACTCTAGACAGAGTGGTTTGCCAGACCCATTTCCCAGGCCAGGACTGCACAGATACAGTGCAGTAGGGTACTGGGCTCACTAAATTCAGTGCCTACCCCTCACCAGCCCATCTTCTGTAGCTCTGGAGATTTTATCCTAGAGTAGAAATGAAAACTGCAGGCATGTAATTCCTTACACTGTTCAGCTCAGAAACAAAGGAAGTTATGAATAAGCCTAATTAACACATTTGCATGTGACACAACAAAGATCAGCTGATGGACTTATGTTAGCAAGAACTACAGCAGTTTAAATGGAGATGTAACCTTAATGGAACTAATTATCCTGATGTTTTAAAATCTTATTTCTGAATGGTGATTACTATTTTAAATATATTCTTATTACCTTCCACCAAAACTTATGTAACTCATAATTATAATCTACTGGAATTGCATACCCACCCTGAGGGAGGAACAATATTCCAAATAGTAAGTTCATGTCACTTGACTGATTCACTTTAAAACATTGCAGTAATTCCTTTGTCAGTAGCATTTTGAAGCGCTATTGGCCTGCTTGTAATCCTATCTCACATTTAGCATTGGTTCAGTTAACTTTAAAGGTAGTGCTTTTCATACCTTTAATATCAATGAATGTACATCAGATTTAAATGCAGATTATATGCTTATCTTGCCAACTACTGTTAGCCTGAAATTTTCCTTGTATGATCTATTGTGGTAGAATGGTATGATTCAAGAAGCAGTGGGGAAAAAAAAACCCCTACGTTTCGAATCATTACAAATGTACTGTAGGAGCTCAGTCCTGTATGTGAGATTCCTGTTGGTCTCCCTGTTGTATCTGTTGTTCAGGTGCCATGTCTCATGCTTTGGTCTTGAGCGATCTGGTACCGAACCTTTCCTCTTCAGGCGTTGTAGCGAACACCTAGTTACCTCATTCTGTTTCAGTCAAAATCATAGTGAATTAAACACAAAAGCATTAGATTCTAATTAGTAGCTTTCTGACAGACCAGGCATTTGATGAGTACAGAGAGCATCTCAGATGTTTATTTTAAGAATTTATTGCTCTAAATTAAAGTGAGGCTCTTCAGCAGGGAAGTTTGGCTGATAGCATGACTGTATCTTATTAAATGGATGTGTGTGTATTGAGACCTTTCCACATTAGTCATCTGACATCTCACACAGGTACTAATTTTCACTTGAAAAGATCTACATTGGATTTTAAAAGTCAACATTAAGAATATTTTTCAAAATTTCTTTCTATATTATTTAATTTTGAAGTACAACTAAAACTGCTCATAAAATAATGCATTTGAAGAACATTGTCTGGGGAAAGATATCTCATTTGATGCCACAAATGATGCAAAGGACAGCAGAGCAGATTGGAGAAGTTACAAATGAGAAGTAAAAAAAGGTCAGCAGAATAAATAGAAGCCCTTAAGGTATCAAAAAATAAGCATATATCGTTCATTGCTGCAGATATATTCTGTTCTTAAGTATAAATTACTAGCCTCCGATACGGGATAATTGTGAGCAAATGCTAGCTGCAATATACCAGCTCTGTGTATAACTTTTAATCTGGTGGAAAGGATGTGTAGCAAGTCAGAAGGGAAAGTCTTTGGGTTTTGGGGGGATTTGTGATTTGTTTGTTTTAAGATCATCCTGGATCATAAACTTGCAATGGACATGACAAGGACAGAGTACTTAGTCCCTGGAGCCCTCATTCAGCAGATGTACTTCCCCAGGGATATACTGCTCTGTGGAGAAAGGCAGTGGTGGCCGTGACAGGGCACAATCTAAGTCTCAGTTGTTCACAAGGAAATACATGGTCTCTAGTATCATTAGTTCCTCTCTGTAATCTCAATCTTCCCTCTGCCCTGTGGATTTCAAGGTGCCACTGGTTGTCCTGTCTAGACCTGGACAGTCTCTCCTCACTCACTCTGTCTGTGATAGTGGGCTGGAACAGAGGTTGACACTGCTAAGAGCAGTGTATAGAAATACAGAATTAGTTCAGAAATAACATGCAACACAGTGTGATTTAGTCATACTTTGACACACCTCTGTCTGCCAAGAAAAATGCTGGCACTACCTTACAGAACTGTTGCTAAGAGCACTTCTTCAGGCTCTGGGAGTGAGAAGATGCTTTATTGTGTGGTTCACTGCAGGAGTTAACAGCAGGGTTTCAATCTGGGACCTGCCAAGATATTAAAGCACACAAATGTGTTGCTTGAATTAAAGGCTGCACTCCTGCCTAGGAGACACAGTACCAGTAGACATTATTTCATAAATATAAGTCACTTTGGAAAGTAATTCTATAGACATTTGTAACCTACCAAAAAAAAAAAAAAAAAAATTAAATAAGAGAAAGTTCTGGCCAGCACCAAAAAGAAACATCTTTTGTTTGGTTTATGCTGAAGTTAAACAATCTTCTAGGAGATCAGAGGCTTTCTGTTAAAAAAGGGGGAAAAAGAAAAATCCATTTGCAATCTGAAATGTTAATGGAAATCTTTCCCCCCCCCAACTCAGCAAGAGTGTCATGAAACACATTTGGATGATGCATTCCTTTTCCTGCACCACCTCTAGCATCCCTGTAGCTTTTGTGAGCCTTTTGGAATGTTCACCATTGACTACTTTCTTCCTAGTAAGAGACAGCTCAGTTTTGCAGGTACAGCTGTCTGTCATCTTAATTACAACAGCAGCATACACTTTTCAGCAGTCTTTAAATAGTCAGAAGAAGCAGACATTGAGAAATAAGCTTGTAGCTTTTTCACTCTTCTGCTTTAGTTTTCACTGTTGTAAAGAAAGTAACCTCTACCCTCTCCCTGTAACATCGGCGTTAGAGCTGAACCGTAACATGCTATACGCTGGTCATAACAAATGGCATCCTGTCGTTGCACAAGAGGGCTCCTAATATTGAGCTAAAGTGTATAGGTTTATCTGTGTTTCCAGTGCCTGTACCAGAAAATGCCACATAGCACAATGACCCAGGATTATGGGATCCAGAGGAAGAGGATTTAGATACCGCGTGCTTTGAATTGCTGTGTTGCTTTACAAATCATCACACGGAATATACTTTCTGCTTCTTTAGAATGCATAGAAAAGCTGTTCTGTAAACTGCTACGAACAGATACCCAACCAAGGTCTTCTACGTATGTTAGAAGGGGGGTGTGTGTTTCCTCTCTAAACAAACCATCTGACCGCTGCATCGCATGCGGGCCTGTAATGCTGCCACCTAGCAGCTGTTACCCAGCTCTAGAGAAGGATTATTTTTTACCACAGTACAAACAAATCCAGGATGTATTAAAATGTGCTAACTTGGCCACACTCCTTTCCTCAGGATTATTTCAGTTATCTTTTCTTCTGAGGAGATTTCCCACCTACCTGAGAATTTCCTACCTTCTTCACTCTTTACATTTAAAAAAGCCCAATATTTACAGAAGTAAAACCCCAAAAATTCTGTCAGCTCCTCCAGTATGCAATTTTGGGAGATTTGTAGGGTATTTGTAGAGGCAGTCAGTGCTCTGTTTCACAGTAATTAATTTGCTTTTGTTAATTATTCACAATAAGCAGTCATAATGCTTGTAGGTAACATAATTACTCACTACAAAATGACTGCAACAAGAGGTTGTGACTTTGTCACTGCGTAATAACAACCAGAAGTAGATCTCTCTGGAACAGGTGGAGTTATTTCTAGAAGGTGAAGGAAAATAGCTTTCCTAGAAGGTGTCACTTCATCTTAAATACCTGGAAACTTTTTACCAAAGATTTCTGTGACCCATGCTGTGTAACCTTCTCCTTCTGTGTCCAGGAAGGGGAACAGTTTGCAGATCCGTGTTAAGCTTTCACACCTATCTAACATGTAGAATGTGGGCAGTATTTACTTATCTTCTAAAATAATATAGCTCAGCCATGGTTTTAAAGGGCTTCAGCTCAGTGATCAGCTAAAGGAAAGTTCAGCTCTGTATTGAAACTGTAGTTCAGTTCACTTTCTGTCTCGTTTCCCAGATAGGCCCAAGTTAATTAATAGCCAACCTTCCCATACACATTTCTTCCTTTTGTGTATAAACCTTGTATATTTGTTCAGCCACTGTTGTTGCAAGATCACCCGCACCCAGGTCAGAGTCCAGAGGTTTACCAGTTTTGTTGAGCTAATCAATCTAGTGGTGGGCAAGATAAGACAGGTTTGGTAAACCAATTACTGCATTCTGTTTTAGCGATACTGCATTCACTTAAAATTTGGTGCTGTTGGGTCAAAATTTAAAATGTATTGTAGTTTGAGGTCTTTAAAATTCTTCTCCAGTGTTACTATTTGGAATGGTAGTTGATGCTTAAATTATTTAGAAAGTAAGACAGGCATACAAGGTAGACAGGCAGCCTATGTGTCACCTACATTTATGTCCATACATATTTTCATTTTTTGCCAAAGGAAATTGTAAATAACCCAGTTTACCAGAGAATTTTCAAGATTAGAAGGCTTACTTCTCAGACTGCTGTCTGAAGAGGTTTTAGGCATCAGGAGGGCTGATTCACTATTGTCCTCCATGCTGTTTAGGGTAATTGTTTTAACTTTTTTATTCCACCTCAACCTGGATAACAAAAAAGCCTACTGTTCAGAGCTGATGTTATTCAGCATGCATGCTACAAAAAGAGAAGGACCTGAGACCCCAGGCTTTCCTTAATATTCCCTGCTGTAGCTGCTATCAGCAGCCAAGGCTACGGAAGACACAAAGAACATTTTACTACTGTTTTTCTGACTTGGATATTACAGATGTCAGGAAGGAGCCAGCTGCTGATAGCTTGCTCTCATTTCTTCTTCTGTCACTCATATGCTGATGGACCGGCAATAGTGGGAAATGCTGCTGGTTTAATTACACTGGTGTGGTGCCACAGAATAGGAAAAAAACTTTCCTAACTCAGTACATCTATAAGCTGTTGTTAAAGCATGAGGGTTAGTAGCGTTACTGACATGGTGGCCTAGGGAACTTGAGGGTCCATGGACCATCAGTGGTCCAGAGGTGATCTGCAAAACTAGATCTAGCACTTACTTGAAACATTTAATGATAAGAATGCATGATATTTTGAAAAACTGAAGGGAAAATAAACTGTCGTGCAAGATGTTTGAGAACTATTGATTTATTTTTATTCTGATCTATTTTAATTGTTCCCCAGAAGCTTACAGCTCTTAGAAACAGAAAGACGTAAGAACAACCATGCTGAGTCACACTGAAGGACCGTCTAGCCCAGGAGACAGTCTCCCAGAACTGGCCCTGGGGGCTGCATGGGGATAAGTAAGAACAGGGCAAACATGGCTCACACTCTCTTTTCAGGTCAGGGGACTCCTGACTTGGATGTGGCACTTCTGGGTTTGAGTTGTTTTTTTTTTTTCTGTCTAGTAACCTGGGGATTTCTCTTCCACGCTTTCTCCAGCCTTCCCTGGAAGTTAACAAGCTTTCAGCATCCACATCATCTTTGCAAGGTCTGGACATGTCTCCTACTAGCTGCATTTGATGTGCACTAATCTGAAAAGTAAATTTACCTGCTTTCTCCAATTCATGACTCTGTAAATCTGCCATATCCCTGCTAAGTTGCCTCTTTTCCTGAGTGGTGCATAGTATCCTCTGTTCCACTCAGAGAAGTAACTCAAAACTCAAAAAAGAGCATCCTTCTCTGAACCTTTTCCAACTCCAATATATTATTTTTGAAATGAGGAAACCGTACTGCTTTTTTTCCTGTAATTCATATGGGATCCATGTCTGAATTTTTCTCCTTGTGGAAAAAAAAATCCATATATTATGCTAAAATATAATTCTTTCTTACTTTGCAATTGGTTTTGCACTTAAAATCTTTCTTTTTTCCTCCTTCCCCCCTCATAAGTACTTTGACAGTTTTGAACCTCCTGGTAATAAACAGTTAACAGCACACTGTAGCAATATAAGAAATCCTCAGGGAGCTAGGTTGTACCTCCTAAAAGCAGATAAAATTGTCCAACCCTGCAGGCAACAGACCCTTTATCAACTATTAATCAAGCAGGGGGAAGGGAGGGTAAAGAAGAAAAGGGATTAGGAAATTACTTTAAAAAGCACAGGTACTTGGAATTCATAGTTGATGGGCTGATTTAGGAAGTCATGAGAATGGCATAGAAAAAAAGGTAAGAAATGTTAATACTGTTACGTAGACAAAGACTATTTGTCTGCTTTTGTCACCCTCCTGTATTTTTGGTTTGGTGTTTCTTTTTTTTTCCTCCACCCAACCATTTCAAAGGCATATCCTTACAGTGACACATCAATTTTCTGTCTGCTTGCCGCCTGAGGTTTAGAAATAGCTGAGCTGTTATAAATAGATCACAATCTGCAAGAGACAAAGAGAATGGAAATATTGTAAAAGGTTAGCTGAAAAATTTAGATGCGGATTGAGATTTCCCATGTCTCCGGGAGCGGAAGTACGCAGTCTGAAATGCTTCACTAACCGCAGCGGAGAACCCGTGCTCCTTGTGCAGCAGTGGGGAACAGCCCGGAGGAATCCAGTGGCACTCTTGGTCACGCTGCCAAGCAGAGACTGACGTCCAGCCCAGTCTCTGGCAGCTCACAGCTCAACGCCATGAGAAGGAACCTTGCCATTCCTTACTGTGAAGCTAAAGCACAAGAGGCAAATACTCTTTTCTCCCCTGTAAAGTCACTACATCTGAAGGTATGACTTTTGACACGGCAGTTTTTCTGGCAGTACTAGTGTGCTCTGAAGTGGTAGGATTCATCAAGTTTGCTCCCCTTTTCCACCTTGCCTCCAAAACGCCTTAACTTTACTGAAGTGACTAAGCATTTGGTTGAAATGTTGTCCTTGCCCAACAGGGCAGTGAAAAAATCAGAACTGGGAAACAGTGTAGTATTCCTGCGATTCTGTGTGAGTACTCCCTTCATAAGGTCATTTAGGTCCTGCTGACACTTCCAAACTGACTTTGGAAGAACAGATAGCGGTCCTCCACCAAAACCTGGTACCTGAGGAGTGGTACTACTCCTCCAGCCATATACACATATCTGAAGTCCATTTTCTTATCTTTCAACTATTTAAGTTTGTCAGTGTGAGTGAAAGACAATTTGGTGACTGTGGGTAAAATAAGACATTAAACAGAGGAGACAAACTTTCTCTATGGTGTGTTTCTGTTCTGAAGAGAAGCTGCCTCCTAAAACCAGTCTAGGTTTCACTAGTTATATTGTGGCAACTAGCCTGACATGAACTACACCTTCTCCATCTTTGCCAAATACAATGTCATACCACTAATGCAGTGGTATGTTTTGGTAAGGGGTACTTGGTGAAAAGTAACAGCAGGACCTGGTCTTTGCTTGATGAGTGTCTCCAGCTGTCACTGGTTTTAGTAGAAGTTAAGGCCAATAAACACTGCAGAATCAGATTCTTCAAACCTAAATTAACATTCTGTTGAAAATGAAACATATGTTGTTGTTTTTCACTGTCAACAATTTAGTTTCCAGGTTTGGAAAAGAAATATTGCTGGGGAGGAATCCAATGAATTTATTAATGAGCTCAGTAAGTATGGAACTATTAATATCTCCTGAGGTTTTGTTTGTCTTATTTTTATCTTCAACTTCAGATTCTGAAATAAACAGATGTTCTGAAGCTTTCCACTGAGAATACTACAGTATATTAAGACCTATCTTAAATACATTGTGATTATCGAGATACTGTAGGAAACAGGTGAACAGCTGTGTACAATATCTCTGAAGCAATTCGTACCATTATGTGAAGTCTTTCTCTCACATGGCACTGATTGCCCTAAAAAGAAAACATCTAAAACATTTCTCACATGTTGGTAATGATTTTTATTTCTAGCCAGAAAACTGAATACAAAAATGGAAACATTACTTGATTCTGTAATATTATCGGAGAGCGTTAAAGCTGTTATTACTATTCTGCAGCATGCATGACAACATAGTTTACCTGTCCTAAACACATTTTAAATAGATGAGTGCTTCTGTTTGTCTAGAAGCATTCAGTTTATTTCACGATCATTTTTGAGCAAAGATACTGGTTTGACTCTCCGTGTAACAGAAGTCTATGGGAATCCTCCTACTGACACCTGAGTACTAAAGTCCTTTGTTCTTTATAGTGAAGAATATAATCTCGAGAATTTGAGAAGGGCATCAATGAACTGCTCATTGTTTTCACATTTTGGGGATGGGGCACTGTTTGAAATTCACTGTGAAACAGATTTCCACTACCAGTATCACTTGGATGTTGTCATACTAACCAAGAAGTTTAAACAGATTAACTAGTTATGCTGGAGGTCCTGTGATGAAATATGAAATAAAAAAGATCAGTCTGCTTTCTGGAGAAAGAGGTTAGATGGCTGTGACTCCCTTCTGCATGAAAAGAGACATTTACTGCTCCTATTTCTAATGGGGCAAGTTCAGCCCTAGAGAGAGCTAGATGTGAGGCCTCTGAAGTCAGCAGTTAGTCTTAGCCTGAACTGGGTGCGACGTGTCCCTCAGTACAAAATATTATTTCACTGCTTGTGTCACTCAAGTACTTTTCACCAAAAATAACGTTTGCATGTACTAAGTAAAAATGCCTGCCTTGGTCTTGGTTTAGGTTTACAATGCCACGTTGTAGAAGACCCGAATTTAATCAGGGAGATATGATGATACGACTGTGCTTCTATATGATTTAAAAATAAAAACCACACAGTTCAGCTAAAAACTGCTTTGAGCTATCACCTTTTTTTAAAGCCATATAAATGGTGAGAGCTAGTGCATGGATTAAAGGAGAAGAAGAGATAATGCTGGGTAAAATCAGAAGTAATTTTCTTGAACAATCTTTCAATATGTAGAACACTGAACCTCAATTAAAATTTCTTTTGGTCAGGGAATATTTTGCTGTGCAGTGGTATTGTATTTCCTTTAAAAGCTATTCTCAGAAACTTAATTTATTCAAAAGCTGAGAACTCAAATTCCTACTGACCTCAAGTCATTGTCTAGTAATTAAGAAAGCAGGGATATCTCGCGCTTATGCATTTTTTTTTGCAGATGTAAAAGACAATGATGGAAAAGAATTTCTTGCTTGAATGCCAGTATTTGCTCAACCCCTTGCTCAGAAGGAGCTTCCTAGGGATCAGAGAACTGGTCTGTTTGCCGTCCCTCAGCTGTGTACCTGCAGTTATTAAAAACACGTTCGGCTCAATAGTTAGCACACTCGGAATACAGCGTAGGAGGCGTGCATGTATGTTACCAAAGCCAAGTGTGGAAGCAAGGACTCATCCTGCCAGGACATAGTGGGCAGGGAAGTGGGGATGTATGTGTCATAAATTTAACTATTCTGCCTGCACTAGTAATTTTGCATTTTTATTTTAACATTTCTACTTTTTAGTTAGAATAAAATGCATCTGCACGTGGGGGCTGTTTAAGTTTTCAAAGTTGGGTATTTTCTGGGGACCCCATGATAACAGGAGGTTATCCATTTTGGACCTCTGGCCAGTTATGCTTCCCGCCCTCTCTCCGGGAAGAAAGGCCCATGCAGAATTCACTGCAGGTTTGGCAGGTAAACAGCATACGTTGTCTCCAGTTCCTGGCTGGACTCGAGTCAGCGGGGCTGTGCAGACTCCCCGCTCTGTAGCAGTGGAGCCTATGACAGGAGGAAGGTCATCGTGATTTTGCACATATCCAGTGGCATCAATGTTAGCAGCAGCCCGATGTAAACAACTGGCTCTGTGGACAGCGACACTAATGAAGCTTAATTTCCTAAGGGTTTGTGCATTAACGCTTTTTACAACCTGCTCCCTGGTCTCCACCATTTTAAAAGCCTCAGCTGTCCCTGTTCCCTTTCCTACAGTTCCCTCCTCTATTCCTTTACCCAACTCCCAGTTCACAGGGTAACTTAACAGCTGCTCAGGCATGAACAGTGATGAACGGGCCAAACGGGAGCCCACTGTGGAGTCCATGTCATGGGCCTTCCTCCCACAGAGAGCACTCTCTTGCCTTCCTTTCCTTCGCCAGCCACTGATGTTCACCCAACCTTGTAGGAATTTAACATCTGTGAGACTGTCAGCACACATCAAATTTGATACCTGCCAGTGGGTTCAAAGGTTCTCAGGGTGAGGAAAGGTTGAGTACTGTATAAGCAGATACCATGAAAACACAGATCTGATTTGGAGGGAGGGGGAAAAAAAAAGGCCTATCCAGCAGGAAAAAATATGTATATACACACAGAGTAAACGTAGTCACAGTAAACACAGCTTCTGTAACTAGCGTTTGCTTTTGTACATGGCTTTGCCTTCTCTTTGCTGATGAATGTCATACATCCAAAAGCATGAGATTAAAAATCAGAGGAAGAGAATCCTCTGCTTCCTGCCAAACCAGACGGACCACTGCCACGCTGTCTCACTGGCTGCGAATACTTCGTCCTGGGTTATCACTGATGGCGCTGGCAGCTGTGTATGATTTGCTGATTCATTGGATGACTATTTCTCAGTTCCTCTGTTGGAATTTTTTTTACTGGTAACTGGGTTGCTTAGTCTTTGAAACAGTGGGAAAAAACGCTTTGTTATTCAAAAGGACTTAACTGCTCAGATTTATGCTGGGATATGTACAAACTGGTGTGTTACGAAGAGCTTCCTAAAGAGGAAGAAACAAATGCCATCATTGCCTTCATGCAGCATCTCCTAGAAGAGGACTGACTATAAAAGTACCTCTGTTCACGCAATGCAAATATTGAAGGTCTGATGGGAATGAAAGCTTTTCTGTTGTCTTCATTGTACTCTGGAGCAAGTCCTTCCAGCACAAATCTCACCTTCAACTTACCTGCCTCATCTGACTGATGGAAATTATTATTTTTTTTCCTTCTCTCTTTTTTTTTTTTTTTTTTTTGGCTGAGAGTTAAAAGCTGCGGAAGGACAGCAGACTATTTTGTGTCAACCAGAAATTCTTGATTTCAAATTACAGCTCTGGCTTATGAAAGAAACCCAGAAGTTTTTTTAGACATTAAAATTTAAGCTCCTCGAAACCATTTCCCTAAGATGGGGGTCAGGTACTTTACCTTTGCCATTACTGGAAAATATGAAAAGCACAAGATGCATATATTGTACATAAAACATATCAGATGTGTCTTCCATGAAAGTTCTGAGTGTTAATGCTGTATTTGCTTTATCTTCCCTCCATCCTTAGGAATGTCACTGAGTCAGCTGATATCACAGAGTCCTTTTCAAGCAAAATCTGCCCTGGTTAGCAATGTACAGTTCCAGCTGGTATGTGTATGTCATTGTGCTTATTTTACTTTTAAAAGATAGCTACTTTGCTTATGTAGACATTAGGGTTTTTTTTGTTTTGTTTTTTAACCAGTGTGGTATTTGTGATTATTTTTGGCAAGAATTCTCACCATGATATATGGTGAAGTGGTATAGGACACATTTTAATCTTTTTAAATTAACATATGCATTTAACCAAAACCCCACAGAAATGCACAGGCATTCTTTCCATTCATAGACAAGTTTAACCCAGGTTGGGGTTTATAGTATAGAGTTTATTGTATGGCATGTATATGTCTGAATTCTATTTCTTTTTATCAGGTATTATTTCTGCATAGTCTAATATCAGGTGGTCAGGTACATATTTATTAGTCTCACTCTATTAGCTAAAAGAAAAAGATTGTTGTTTAGTAGTTTATCCATATATCACATTTTACTGTGATGCAGAGCTTGATGCAGAGGCCTGAAAAAAGATCTTGCAGTTAATTTCAGTGGATTTTATACCTGACTCAGCTTTTTATTTTCTGTAATGTTTTATACTATCAAGTGTTTTAATAGAAAACTTTGCACTTTTAAGTAGCTTACAACTACATTTACTTTTCTCTGAACGCTGCTTTGGCTAGAAATATATAGCCCTTTGTTACAAAAGTACATTAGGACAGTTTGAGTGCAGTGCAGCCGTTTCTCCATTTTTGCTAATCCTCATTTTCATAGCCGCCAAGCAAGTGTAATAATTTCTAACAGGCTATAATCCAAATCTTTACACAGAGCCACACTGAAAGAAACAACCAAGCAGGCCCTGTTATGCTCAGTTCTGCTCGTGCTGGAGTAGCGTCTCCGCCTGGGATGGTACTGTTCAAAGCGAAGGCTTTTCACAGTGTTCGCCTTATGATGCGTACTGGATGGAGGCAGCGGACCTGGGTCGGAGCTATGTGACCACGCTCAGTCGACACTGGATTAGGAACCATTTACATATAAAGTAAGAAACCATTTACATATATATGCGGATGTGTTACATATCTGTGTATGCAAAATGTTGTAAACAATTCTGTATTGGTCATATTCTATACTCTGGTCCTCAGCTGTAACTTCTTCCTTGCACACCAGGTTACATAACAGCCTGCAAAGGAATGTTGTATGTTTTGTCTCAATTCCTCCAATCAGAGAGCAAATTTTTTTTTTTTTTTTTTAGGAAATATTCCAGGCCTCTCTGAAACCAACTAGAAGGCAGGGGTTTGATCAGGGTGTAACTCCTAAAAACACAGCTCCAGGAGAAGGTAATACAAGCAAAGCTGCAGAAGGTGGTCACACTCAGTGTGTGTGTGGGGGGGTCCATGTGTTTGCAATGTGGAGTCATCTGAGTGTAGGGAGAGATGGCTTTTATGGCTTCAGTAAACGTACTCTGTGACTACAAAGATCAGCTTTCCTTTTTCAGTTCACAAACGATAACTGGAAACGATTTGAAATGCATGTTCTCTCTAAAAGCATTTGTAGTAACGTGCCAAAAGGTCTCCATCGAGATCAAGTAATTTCAGCTGGGGCTGATGTCTGGCTTATTACAGTAATATTTTGTAATGAAACCCCCCTATATGCACCAATAGTTGTCAGAGTTCTGCAGGATTGCAGGAGACCTGTGCTCCTGGTCTCCTCAGATGTGGTTTCTCTCTGTGGTGAAGTAACCGTGGTGGAGAGTGACTAGTCTTGAAAGATCCTTCCAGAGACTGATGATAAACCAGCCTTCTCCTGATCAAGGTCATCTCCCCTACGAACTTCAGCTATTGTCTCCAGCCTCCTTCAGGAGAGGCCTTTTTTGTAGGGGTAGGCAAGCTTTTAATGGGATGGGGTCCGGAATGGCTTTCGTGTCCCTGTACAAAGATCCCACTTCAGCAGTTTGTTAGCATGGCAGGGGAGTGACCCTGTGGAGAGTGTTTCCTTCTGCGGGGGCTGCTGTCCCTTTGGCTTTGGTGGAGACTTGAATTAAATGGGGTGACGACCCATGGTACCCCCGTTCCTCTTCGTCTGCCGCAATTATCCAAACTTGTATTTTCTTTCATTTTCCTTCCTTGGGCAAGATTATGCAATTATTTTTTTCCTTGAGGAAAGGGGGATGCTCCCTCAGAAAAGGGAGGTGCAAATAAGAAGATGCCGGTAGTGAAGCATTTGCCCTGTGGAACAGCAGTTAGGGTTGTCTGCCGTCTGGTGACTGTCCTGGGCAGGTACTGCCTGTGCTGTGCGTGCCGCTGACAGCGGCTTAATACTGCCTTAACTGGCTTAATACTGCTTCTGCTTGGACTGCAGCCGTGTCCGAGCTGTGTACACAGCACCGACACTTGAGCTTCATCCTCACTGCCTCCTGTTGGGGTCCGGGCTGGTAACACCCCAGAGCTCAGACTGGCCTTTCACTTTCTGTCCCGCTTGGTCCCCTGTTGACCTTAACGTCGCTGACCTTTGACAGTGCGACGCGGCTGGGGTATTGCCTGGGAAGTTTATGTTGTGGTTACAGGCATTTAGGTCGTTTTATTTGTATATAATCCCAGAGCAGCGTTACTGAAGGGATGATGCCAGTGGCTACGGAAGGCACTAGAGGTAATGGTTTAATTCTGTCTGCTGTCATCCGTGTTTGGGACTCGGGAGGAGCAGGAAGCAGGGTGCAGGAGCGCTCCCCAAACACTATTTCCGAACCAGGCAGGCAGCCCGAGGCGCAGCGCCGGCACAGCACCTAAGTAAGAGCGCATCTCCGGGCTGCGACGGGCCGGCGACCCGGGGGCGCGCAGGCT
>NW_010260533.1:0-12012 GCF_000690775.1 Eurypyga helias
GAAGGTGTGGAGGGAGCGCTGGTCCTTGGTGCCAGCCTCTGTGCATGTCCTGCACAGCCCAGGCCGTAACGGGATGGAGCACGTCCCTGTGAGGGACCCCGGCTTCCCGGGACCTTCCCCGAGGAGCCTGGGGAAGAAGTAAGGTAGAAGTAAGCGATTGAGCTGCGAGAGGGAAGCTGGTTACGTGGGACAGGGGTTATTCCAACAGGCGATTCCTGTCTGACACCCAAGAGTGGTAGAGTGTGTTGTAGTGGCTCTGAGTAGGAGTAGCTTGGATTAAAAAAGGCATATTTTTCCCTTCCAGTCCCAGGTCAAGCTACGAGTCCACCAGACTCATAACTTTACAATTTTTTCACTCATCTCTCTCCACTTGCTACTGGGTTTGGAAATTCAGCTCCCAGTTCAGAAATCTTGGCAGCACTCTGAAAGCTAGATTAAGCCTACCTTAACACCCATGCAGTGCTGGCATAAGAGCCTGTATTTTTCTCACCTGCTCATTCAGTCTGTGAGCTGCAGCCGTTTCTTACATTCCTGATTGCTGCTCCCACATTCACATGCGCCGACATGCTGGTTGATGTACAGATTTACCAGAGAAGTTAATGAAAACTCCCAGCTGTCTGGGCTCAGCTAGGAGAGTTTCTCAGAAGAGGGTGTAATTTGACTGAACGCGAGAAACCTGCCTAACTGGGACATGTTTACTTTGCATTAGTTTCCAATTATCAAATAAATTATAAGGCAAATTATATTCTGTATTTTATAATGAAGCTGTGCAATTCCGATTTTTATTATTATTTGGTTAGGTTGCACCCAAGGCTGTTTTCTACCTGCTATGCAGGATAAAGGGATGAGTGAAACCTGCACTTTCTAATCCTAAGAAGAGAATTAAAATGCCTGAACTGTACTTCTGTCTGTAGTGCTGGTTCTTGCAAGGGCAGTCTTGTCAGCAGGGAAATAGAGGTATACAGGACATAGTAAGTATGCTTGCTACAGCATGGGATTGCTTGTTACATGTAGCACTTGGTTTTTGACAGATTCCTGCTACATTATGTCAGGAGACAGTGACTGCACCAGGACCAGTCCATCAGCAGGGTCTCCATCAGACAACGAGCTCTTGCCAGATCGGCCAAAGTATGTTTGCTCACTGTCTCCTGATCTCATTACCAAAGCCCGGGAAGAGCTCCAAGAGAAACCTGAATGGAGGCTCCGTGATGTGCAAGCGCTCCGAGATATGGTGTGCAAAGACTATCCCTCCCTGGGGACCTGCCTGGATGATGCTTTTTTGCTGAGATTCCTCAGAGCCAGGAAGTTCGACTATGATCGAGCGCTTCAGCTTCTGGTCAACTACCACACCTGTAGGAGGAGCTGGCCTGAGGTCTTCAACAATTTGAAGCCATCAGCCATAAAGCCTGTCCTAGAGTCTGGTTTTGTCACTGTGCTGCCTCGCCTGGACCCAGAGGGACGCCACGTTGTCTGCATCCGTCCAGGTATTGCACTGCATGAATGGCTTTGTTCTCCGTCTTCGAGGTGTGTCTGGGCCAAAAATCTGTTTCCCACTCTCCTGAACACTGGTACTTAGGCAGAGTATGTGGGTTCCCTTTGAAACTGGAAGAGTTAACTTGTGAAGGGACACGTTTGTCATTATCCAGCCTCGTACCAGTTCCTCTTCCTGTGTCTGCAATAACTGCAGTTACGGCAAAACGAAAATGCAGTGAGATGGGTTGATTAAGTAATAGGGGATTCAAGAAAAATTAATGGGTAGTAACTCAAATTGAAACAGGGCTGCTGGCCTACGGCTAGAAGCTTATAATATGCTTTGCCAGCACGTGGAGAGAGGAGCCTGTGGCTTTGACTCCCATGTAAGCAATCGGAACCTTCCGTGTACTTTTGGTGCTGCCAGGCTTGCTGTAATTGTCTCTTCATTCATTCTCCTCCTTTCCATTTACCTGCTTTCTTTCTGAGCTGAAACCGCTTCTAATAACCTGTGCTGGGCGGAGAACGGGGTTCTTAAAACCATTGCCTTTGCTCCTTGGAGTACACTTGAGTTGCCATTTACCTCTTGCTCCAGAAAGGCTGCTCTGAACTAGGACTGTGGCTATTAAAGACTAACTTGTACGAGTCCAGGAAAATAGAAAATCGTTTTTTGGAATGTGTATTGTTAGCTTATATTTACTCTCCGACTTACCATCCATGTCTTGTAACCTCAGACAGATGGACACCCAGTAATTATCCGATTACTGAGAACATTCGTGCCATATACTTAACGTTAGAAAAACTCATTCAGTCCGAAGAGACCCAGGTGAATGGAATTGTAATCCTGGCAGACTACAAAGGAGTCAGCTTATCTAAGGCGTCTCATTTTGGTCCTTTTGTAGCCAAAAAAGTGATTGGAATTCTTCAGGTAAGACCTGAAATGGTGGGGAAAATAAGCTTGTGCTTTGTAAATGACTGCTGCTGTGTCTAGAGTTGTTGACGATGTCACCAGAAACTTAAGCATCTCGGCTGTTACTAACAGAGTTAAAACATGTCTCTGCCCAACCAGTTTCTCAGACCCTTGCCAACTTACCTCACTCGCCCTCTGTTTGACTTCTGCATCCCTAAAAACTACGTGTGCCTTACAAATGCAAACTTTGAGTTGGAACAGAAAAAAAATAGTTCTGCTAGCTAGTGATGAGGCAGAGTTACAGGTAGAAGAGAGCGTTTGCCTGAATGCTGAGGAACTGGGAGGGGACTTTTTCCAAGGGCCTGTAGTGACAGGACAAGGGGTAATGGGTTTAAATTGAAAGTGGGGAGGTTTAGATTAGATATCAGGAAGAAATTCTTCCCAGAGAGGGTGGGGAGGCACTGGAACAGGTTGCCCAGAGAAGCTGGTGATGCCCCATCCCTGGAAGTGTCCAAGGCCAGGCTGGATGAGGCTTGGAGCAACCTGGTCTAGTGGAAGGTGTCCCTGCCCATGGCAGGGGGGTTGGAACTGGATGGTCTTTAAGGTCCCTTCCAACCCAAACCATTCTATGATTCTATATAGGCATTTATAAACTCACTAGGTCTCATCTCCATAACTCCCCTGATTGCCCCTGTACTTCCTTACCCCCTCTCATACAACACACATAACCAGCTCAGGCCAGAATGAATGCAGTGAGGGAAGGAACCCAGCCACGGGAAGTTTTCCTCACCCCACTCCTCCAGACAGTATGGTAGAACATCAGGTAGAACCGTAAGACCTCCCTGCCACTTTGGCCAGGTTACTCCCCACTCCTTTCACCTTCCTATTTTGTACAACTCCACTTGTGCTTATACCCTTGCTCTCCGTCATTCTCCTTCCAAACACCTAGTCGGAGATCCTTTTTGTTACTGCCTCTCTGGCCACCCGCTGTGCTGAAGCAGCCTGCTCTCTTCCCTCAGGGAGCAGATGGAAATCCTCCTGCCGACACACCCATTCAAAAGTCAGCTCTGTGAAACTTGTGCAGCAGAACTTGCACTTGCCCAGTGGTGGGCGAGCAACCCCTCCGCCCTGGCTGGAACCATTTAATAACGAGCTGTCCACGGAAAAACAGGATGGTTTGGGTTGGAAGGGACCTTAAAGATCATCCTGTTCCAACCCCCCTGCCATGGGCAGGGACACCTTCCACTAGACCAGGTTGCTCGAAGCCTCATCCAGCCTGGCCTTGGACACTTCCAGGGATGGGGCATCCGCAGCTTCCCTGGGCAACCTGTCCCAGTGCCTCCCCACCCTCTCCGTGAAGAATTTCTTCCTGATATCTAATCTAACCCTCCCCACTTTCCATTTAAACCCGTTCCCCCTTGTCCTGTCACTACAGGCTCTTGTAAAAAGTCCCCCCCAGCTTCCTTGTAGCCCCTTCAGGCACTGGAAGGCTGCAATAAGGTCTCCCCGGAGCCTTCTCTTCTCCAGGCTGAACAAGCCCAACTCTCTCAGCCTGTCCCCATGGCAGAGGTGCTCCAGCCCTCTGAGCATCTTCGTGGCCTCCTCTGGACTCGCTCCAACTCACTCCTTTAAATTACGGTCTAAATCTCTCATTTAACCGTCTGAGCCCGTATTTCATTTGCACAAATGAAGTGATGAGTGTCCTGCTGCTATTAGTGGAAGCAGTTCACGAAACAAAAGCTGGACTTGGTGAAGCACGTGAAAGTGTGGGTGGTGTGTAGACGTGTTGCAGCAGGCTTGAGCTGCATCCCTTGTAGAGGTGAGCTAATTCACTGACCCGCAGGAGGGGAGAAATAGCCCCGCAGTGCCTGCTGCCTGCGTTTCGCTCCAAGCACTGACGGCTTGTGTCTATGTGTAGAGCTGGTTATAAGGGGGAAAATAGAATTTTGCTGTGGCACATGAGACTTTAATTGCTGATTGTGAGTTTTTGCCTTAGAAAAACGTTTCTGCAAATAGATTTCTGCTGCAGAAATCCCATAACTAACTGTTGGTTTAAACTGTCTGGTGTTGAAGACACCGTGTTCTGCTGGCAGCAGGGCCTCTCGCAGTTAGCATGACAGAATAGGTGTAATGGCAGAAAAATATACCTAAGGGTCTTTGTCAGGGGAGATGAAGAACATAAAAAATAAAGATGATCTGACAGCAATATATTTCTTGATGCCAAGTTTTTTTTGTCTCTTTTATTTGTATGCCCACAGATCTCATTCTAAAACCTTTCCCTAGTGCAAGGTTTCTGTTACCTTAATTACTTTATGTTGGTACCTCAGGTGGAAGTTTGGGAGCCAGTGGGTTGTGCTGGCAGTCTCGGGAGATTTTAAAAAGAAGATGATGGCAGATGTTTTTTAAATTGCATTATAAAAATCTTCTTTCCCCTTCAGGATGGATTCCCCATTCGAATCAAAGCCGTTAACATCATAAATGAGCCTCGTATATTCAAAGGCATTTTTGCAATCATCAAGCCTTTTCTGAAGGAAAAGATAGCAAACCGGGTAAGGATTTGTGTCATTTTAACATTAAGGCTAATGTTCCTAAGTTCCTTGCTTGGCCGCTGCAAGTGAAACTGTTGCAAACCTCACAGCTAGAAAAATGTCGGTGCCATTTACTCCACCTAACTGATCTTGTCTGCTTTAATTTTTAAAAATATGCCTGTTGGGAAAATCCTTCATGAGTGAGAACCTTTGAAGAATTTAATATAGGTGTAACATTCATATGGATCTTTAATACATATGCCATGTATTTGGGACATTAATTCCATCCCTGGGCTCGGATTATTTTGGCAGGTAACACTTTGTTTCTGAGGTGGTGTCTCAGGAAATCTGTGTTGGCCCTCCCTTGCTCTTCTCCCATATGCAAGCATCCCGCATGGCACTGTATTCTCTCCGTAGGACTGGATGTAGTTCCAAAGGATGATGCTTTTTTCCACAAGGATAAGTACTTCTGACCCCATGAATGAACTTGGGGGTGAGCTGAATTTGGAACCTCGGCACAGACTAGCAAATGTCAAGTCTCTCTTCCTGGGATTTAAGCTGCTCTAGGCTTGGATTTTCTCACGGCTTCTCTCGCAGGTGTCTTAACTGCACCTGCCCAGTGTTGTGTGCTGCCACTCACCCATCAAGACATCGCTTCTGAAACTTGCTCTTTAATTCCGAAGCAGCTTGTTAGCAGCCTGTTTCAGTAATTCGACGTGAAGGGTTTATATGCACCATTAAAGCTATCTTTTGCTTTCCTCTTCAGTTTTTCCTTCATGGCTGTGATCTGAATTCCCTTCATCAAAACATTCCTCCCATGATCCTTCCTGAAGAGTATGGTGGTACTTCAGGGAAGCTGGACATCTCTGCATGGAATGAGCTGCTGCTGGCCTCCGAAGAGGACTTTCTGCGTGACTTCTCGCAGCTGGTTCTCCCGTGCGACAGCTCTCCCCACGACATGCTAGTGAGTGGAGACGCTGACGAAAAGCAGTGTGACGATTCGCTGCGAGGCATGAAACCTCAGCTCTATTACTGTTACTGACAAGCCAGGGAAGGGAGTTTTTCCAGCACAGTTAAGGTCTGTTTCGATAGGTGATGCTGAGAACTCTGCCTTACTCCTAAACCTGCAGTTTAGGAACAGACTGCTGAGGCACTTTACGCTGTAGAACCAAAGGAAGCTGAAGAGGGCACAGTGGGGGCAGGGCAGAGTTCGGGGAGGACAAAGGCACAGAGCACAAGTTCTGTAGAATACTTGAGGCTCATCAACCTCTGTGTGAACGATACAAACTGGCCTACTCTTTCTAATTATAAAGGAAAAAATATATTGCAGGATGGTAAGCTTGATTAGTTTCTTATCCCCTCCCTGCCCAGGGTAAAAGTGATGATGATGATTTTACTAGCTTTGTGACCATGCATTCCCTTCCCCTTCAGAAAATGCCAGTAATCCAAGACAAGACAGTTGCTTTGAACGCTGCAAAATCTAGTTCTGTCAGTGAAGGTTGCTTAAAAACCTAAAAAGTCTAAATTGGCAGTTGGCTCAGATTGTGAGTCGGCATTTCTGGAATATCTCAATGAATATATGGCTCACATTAATACAGAGCAAAACTTCCTTATCCATGAATACCAGTATGGAGATCATCTCTGAAACTTCCTCGGAGTAGGGAGAACTATAACTGGTGGATTAACTACTACAACATCTGTGCCAGTGCTTATTATGAACAGATGCAATCTTCATTTTCAGAAAACAGGAAGCAGTTCAGATCAAGTAGTAAGGGTTCTGATGAGACAACAGCTTCACAGAATGAGGTTCAGGACCAAATGAGAAAAAGCTGTGCCAGCCTCCTTCCCACTTGGTCAGTTGTTCAGCTGGTGGTGGTGAGGAACTGGGTAACTCATCCACAGATCTGTAAGGAGGCTGTGTAGCAGTTGGCATACGATGTATAGAAGGCAATACTTCACGTAAGACAGCAAGGTGCTTCTTGAGCTTGTTACTTTGGGCAGAATTTGAGTTGAAGTCTGTGAAACCCAATGTAGACAAGCTATTTGAAAACACACTCTTTAATTTCCTGGTATTGTAGCATTTTGTTTGCTGTGTTTGTCAGCTCTTTTGTGAACTGTTACAATTTTTGTTTTCAACTTTGTTGACCTCTTTTGCCTTTGGTTGTCATGTTCCTGTATGGAGTTAGATTTGAATCATCTCTGTAATATTTACACGTAGCTTGTATGCCTGTGCTTGTAGGTCTTTGTTTAGAGACAGAACTGAGATGCCGGTGTTGAATCAGGGTAAGATACCAATGTCTAAATGAGCTGTTCCCACTCCCCAAGTTCAAACTGTTTAATGGTCTTGAATTAGAACTTAACTCTCAGCACGCTCTTTGCACATGTTTTTCTGCACTATAATACTGTGGAGATGGGAAACCTCACTGGGACCAGGAAAGCACACCCAATTACTTCAAGGTGACATATTTCACTCTGGTGAAAAAGGACATCCCTTCTAATTGGAGACTTAATCTCCAGAGCTCTTTCTCTGGATGAAATCTTTATTTAGTGCCAAGTGTGATTATAGCCACCAGTTAGGTTGCTGTAAACGTAAAATTAGAGCCTCTTGAAGATTGCAGACATTCATTTTTCAACGTGCCAAACTGTTTTGAATGTCTGTCTGCCCCTCAGTTCCCCTAGAGAATGACTGCACTGCCATTACTCTTCCACTGAAAAAAACTTCATCTGGCAGCAGACCTCATCCTGCAGCTAGAGGGTAGCAGATGCCATATCTGTCATCCAAGCATTGTAAAAGGAGACTGGGTTTTCAAAAGGGTAAACCATGAAGCTTTTTTTTTTTCCTGGGTGGCAGTTCAGAATTTGTGGGAGCAGGGAACTCACCACTTGAATTCGTTTTGATTAAAGGTGGGAAGAGATAATTTTCCTCACTGAAAGCATTTATTTTTCCTACCTTTATAAGCCAATTCTTACTCTTCTCTGACAGCTGTTCCCTTTACTGCAGGAGGAAAACCCTACCACTTTTTTTTTTTTTAATCTAAAATAACAGTAAGAGTACTGATAGCCACTTCCTCTTCTTTTCTGACCAGAATGTGCTGCGTGTTTTGCAGAGATTCATTCAGTTCTCTGTGCCACCTAGGGAGACAGTAGCACGCAGCACCAGGACTTAGAAAGGTAAGTGGCTGCCCACGTGGTTTAACTGCCACCAGAAGGTAGCAGGTGGTGTTGATGTTGGTTTAGTGCCTCTTAATTCCAGCCACAATGTACAGTTAAAAAACCCAAAAGCTGGGTGGACCGTTTTTCCTAGAGGTGGAGGCATGACTGGTAGCTGATACTCTTTCCGTAACTGTGCCGTGGGGTTTGGAGTGGTGGTGGTAGGACAGTTAATGCGTAAGAACAGCTACTTTGATCTCCTTTCCTAATGACGAGAGGGAGGTTGAATTTTCAAAATTCAGTTTAGTGTCCTTCAAAAAAAACAATCTAGTGGTGTTCACAAGGCTGAGGAACCCCTACAGCAACCAAACCCTTTTCCAGGCTTTTATATTCTCTTGCATGCCTTAAACAGTGAGCAAACCAGATCCGTCTCTCCCTCCTCTGCTCACAGAGAAACTAAGAATAAAGTGTATGATTTAACCATAACAGATAAGGCCACATTATCAATGCTGAAAATAGCCTGTATTATGCCTCCAGATCTCCTTTTTCTTAAAGCTGGCTGCAGGATGCTTGAACTAAGCCAGTCTTATATTTGCCAAGCATCTGTTGTTCCAATTTGCTTTACAACTGAGGCAGAGTTACAACCTGACTGCGCTGTATCTCCAACCTTTTTCAGGTTCATAACCAGCGCTTGGCTTGTCTTGACAGAAGGCACAGCTCTGTCTCGCATGTGCCTGCCTGCTAGGCTGAGAATGACTTTGAGCTTTAGCACTTACTTATTAGCAAAGAAATCAGTTTGGTTCCAAAGTTTCTCACGTCAGCATTTGGAAAATAACAAATACTTTTAAGTATTGAGTCTCCTTATCTGCAAGTTAAGAGAATATATAGGAAAAGCTTACAGGTTTGTTTTGGTTGAGGTTTTATTTTTTCACAGCACTAAAACTGCTCTGTTCTTTTTCCTACTTGAACTAACGTGGTGTCCAGCAGTTCTTGCCCAGCACGCAGGCCGGCCCTGCCAAATCCAGCACCGAACAGGGAGAGACACTTGAACTGCAGTGGGCAGCCATGGCTTTTGGCATTAACGTGGGACAAAAGGTAGCTGCATACTGTACATAAAAGTACTTGAATTTATACTCTTGCAAATGGGTGTTACAAACCCTGAGGTATTTTCCAGGAACTGGGTGAAGTTTGGTTTTTTTGTTAAATCTCATTTTAGCATGAGTTAATCATGGTGTTACTCAAACTAATAATTTTGTCTTCTGTTCTGTGTGGGCCTAGAGGTGTTGGGTGGTTAAGTGTACATCTTATTTTGACAAAATTTATTTTTATATTGCATTTTATAAAATGGAGTGGTCAAAAATGTGTAATTTTATGATGCATGACTGGGTGATTAAATACACTGTAACAGCCGCTAATTTGGTATTTGTTTGTCTTGGGCTGTTTTATTGCAAAAGGCAGTAGCGACACACACTTAGCTCTGCAGCAGGAAGCAACACCCTCTTCACGGTGGCAGTTACACCGAGTTGCCACTGTGGGTTCAGTGTGGAGCTAAGTGTTACGTTAACGACTGTACCTGATGCAGGAACAGGATGTGACAGTCAGACAGAATCACTGGGAAGGTGTTCTTTAAGAGAGATACATTACGTCCTACTCTGCTGCAGGAGAAAACATCCAGTCACATCCGACTGCACACTGCAGCAGCTAATTAGCATTTTAATCACTGTAGGTAGTATTTTGCATGGGAGAATACCTGCTGCTTCTCAGCAGAGCTGGCACAGCTTCAGTAGTTAGTCTCCTTTATTCAAATGAGTTTACAGTGCAAATGCCTTAATGTCAACAATAATAATTTCATTTACATCACTTCTGTAAGCATATTAGACAAGTAAAATCAATTAGAAGCTCTGTTTTTCCACCATAAAGTTGTTTAAGGTAGTCACACTTACCCATCAGTATTTGGCAAACAAAGTTACTGTAGAAGTTGCCTCTTACAAAAGGCAAGTTTGTTCTTGAAAGGAATGAGAGTTAACCAGTTTTTGGTTTTTTTTTTCCAAACTCTTGGTGAGGAATAAGGGGGTTGTTGCCACAACACAGGAAGGTAAGCATAAACTTTTGCAGTGGAATGTACAAATCGAGCAGCGTGCCTTAGGCTTCTAGGAACCAAAGTGTTAGCATACTAGTGCATTATGCTGAATATAATTGTTCTTTAAAATATATTACTTCGTATTTAGCTAAATGTTACCTCTATTCAGTAGAAACGTTGTGGCTGTTGGACAGAAGAGTTTCTTTTGTGTTTTGACAGCACAGCTGTAGTAAATCTTAAAAATGCAGTAATAAGGTAACCATGACTGAAGGTTAAAATAGAAACATTATAAAGATAAATTTTGATCCTGCATCAAGCATATGTGATATGTAACTTTCTATCCAGCTGCATGTTAGTATCAACAAGAAACATTAACATAGACGAAAGCAATACAAGAACATTTTGGCTTTCAGCAAAGAGTTCCCCACTCTCGTACGCTCGGCGATTTAACTGAAGTCCCTGTTAGTAAGGACCAGAGGAGCCACAAGGGTCCAGAAATAGAGAAGGAGACAAAACCAGCTGGAGGCTATCTTCACCCACACCGCTGGCCATTTACTTGTCATCGTTTTAAAATCCGCATCAGGGCTAGAAAGGAAAGAGGTCAATTAATAGAAATAGAAGGCACCTTCCGCTCTTCGTTGTTGTCTCTCATGAATCTGAAGTTAGAACAATGATTCGGGACACTCCAATGCAAGAGCCTTTGTGGGAGGAGTATGGTGAGAGACCTCAACCAGCGTTTTCCTGGTTGTGTACGCTGATGTGCCGCTCTTAAAGGAAATCTTGGCTATGCAAGACTCCTGATGGGTGCTGCTCTGTAAGCATATCTGCTCACCTGTACAACGTGGCAGTCCTGGGGCAAGTATTTGTAAGCTACAGCAGCAGAGGATACGTCCAGTGCTCCCAACAGATCTAGAAAATATCTCCATTTCAGGAGCACGCACGGCTGTCCCTGCATATCTTTCCCAGGGTAAAGAGCCAGTAACATTAGGCTGCCCTCTGCCAAACTTCCCAGGAGGCCACCTTAAGCCAGTTTCACACGTATCCTTCCTGCTGTTTGCCTACCTGAAGGATGGTACCCACACTTTCTGCCCCTGCAGCTGTGACACAGTCCACTAGGACTGCAGCTGCTGATCTTGTCTCTTTGTACAGGCTTTTTACATCTTACTCAGCAACACAACTCCAGTGCAACTGGCATAGGAACAGCACCTTAACCAGCTGGGCAGGAGCAGCCTACAGGGCAGGAGCCTCCTGCCCACCTAGAAACTGGCACATACAACCCATCACTTTTTGTCTTGCTCTTACCTGTACCAGTTCGTGAGTGTCATCATGATGTAAAGAGAGGCAAGAAAGAGCATGAAGTGAAAAAAGGTGTAGTGGTACTGAACACCATCCTTCTCATTATCTATGACACGGCGCACTTCTCCTTCCTCCGCAGCCCCGCTGCCTGTTCCCGCAGCCTCCTCCAAAATGGCACTGTCGCTCACAGACAGCATCAGCTTGTTCACCTGGCTGTTACTTGAAGAGCGAATGCTGCAGCGTAACCCAAAAGATAGACATGGTTAAAAACTCCCTTTTCAGTGAGCTATGTTTGCTAATAAAGCAAGCAACAGACCCCAGTGAGTGTCTGGGACTAGCAAATAAGTTTTTAAAACCCATCTGGAAACACAAAGAAGCTCCTCAGAGCTGTTTTCATCTGAGTGTTTATTAACCTAATTAAACAGTGTTTCTAGTCCAGGTCTCGTAACACATTTTGTCCTGTTATCTGAGTTGGGCTAATAAAGCCTATCCTCATCCACTAAACAGAAGGCAGTTTTATGAGCTATGTCTGGGCTTGGGCCCGAGACCACAGCTGGATATCATAGAATCATAGAATG
>NW_010260534.1:0-968 GCF_000690775.1 Eurypyga helias
GCCATGCCAGGGACCCCCACCCCACCCCAGGGTGCTTGCCCCCATGCGGAGCTGGGCCTCCCCCAGTCTGTCCAGCAGATGCTGGGGACAGGGCCCCTCTCCTCCCAGGCCAGGGCTCACCTCGCTGATGGGTGGACCACCCAGTAGGGCAGCAAAGGCTCCAGCACCGTCCCCATCGAGACCCACTCCTTGGAGACCCCCTTAGCAGCCTGGGCTCCCTCTGTCCTACTCCAAGCTCCCTGCACTTCTAACCCCTGCTGCCCTCCCTGCACAGCCTGCCTGCACCCACGAGCATCCCAGCCTGCCCTCTCCGGCGATGCTCCCGCCGTGGAGGGGGTGTCTCTACCCTGGGGATGGCACAGGGAAGTTTCAAAACATCCTGGCACGCTTGGGCCGTGGGGACAGGACTGCCAGCCCCGCTCCTGCAGGACATCCTGGGAGGCACACAGGCAGCAGGATGGATCCCTGCTCAGCAGAGGAAGGGTCTAGGGACAAGCAAGGAGTTGGATCCCCAACTTCTCCCCCCGTCCAAAAGAACAACCACAAGCACTTCTGCATTCAGTAGCTGAGAGAGACTGGGAACTCCTCCAGGAAAAGGGGAAAAAAAAGGAGAAAAAGCTGGATTTCAAATCAGAGATCGTGCTAATCACAGTCAGCCTCAGCCACACATGCAGCAGAGCACGGGGAACACTGGCTCCCCAGCCCGGTTCCCATTAATACCAGGGACCGGAGCAAAGGAGCTGCTGACAGCCCCGTCCTCCCCACGGGACGGGCAGGGTCCCGCTCCGGGTGACAGAGCAGCGTTCCCCTCAGGGCTGCCGGGTGAGCGCGGCGGCAGGCAGGTCGGATGGCTCAGTACTTACCCCAGCCGGGAGGAAGGGGACCGAGAGGATCATTGTCAGACGGGGCGCCGGACGACTAGAGACAACAGAGAGGGAAAAACACCACAAAATCAAAACCCGGGGCAG
>NW_010260535.1:0-2363 GCF_000690775.1 Eurypyga helias
CTGGTTTCGCTCCTACGCGCATCTTGGGGGGGGAAACACAAAGCAGCCTTCGTTTAAATCTCATTTCTTACCTTCTCCTCAGAGAAGTGCGGAGAAGCTCTGTGTTGCTTTCCCTGGGTGACCTTCCTCCCGCCGTCTGCCTGGCTGTGGCCATGCCTCCTCCTCCTCCCTGGCGCGGTGCGGTCTCTGCGCATCCGCAGCCCCCGAAAAAAAAAGCTCTGCCCGCGCCGTTTCTGCCTGGAGTTGGCTCCTCCTGGCATCAGCCACAGCCTCCGGGAAGAACTCTATAAACATCTACACGAGGCTTTCTCTCGGTTATTTCCATGACTACCTCTTCTCTCGCGCATCCTCTGACCCGCACAAGCTCTCAGGGCTGGGTTTGTTGTTGCCTGCGTGTCCTGACTCACTAAGATGCTCCAAGGTTTGCGGGCGATCGCATTTGTCTGCCACGCCGGAGCTTCCCACGCTTATTCGTCTGCGGGTGAGAGGGAAACGCCCGTTGTGCCGCAGGGCCCTCTCACCTTGGCTTCTCTGCAAAGCTCTCAGTGCCGTGCTGGGCCCCAGTTCTGCGCCTGTCGGCAGGGATCCCTTTTGGCCCCTTTGTCATAACTGACTGCCTTTGCCTAAACTTACTATTTAACCTAAATCTCTCTTTTATTCCTCCCTAGCCATTGCAATCAAACCTTCTGCGGGATTAACTTCTTGGAAGTCGTCTGGGAGAAGCCTCGGTGCTTGACAAGCGATGGCAATATGGTGTTGGAGGGCTACGGAGCCACCAGCTGCAGAGGGGGTCTTCAGCGGCCCCTCAGAGCTGCATTCAGTGCAGAGGTAGGTAGTGGTGGGTTTTCGAAGCACTGGCTGTCTCCCAGCAGACCCGCTCACCCCACAGCATCAGCCCACACATGGCCAGCGATTCCCCTTCCCCGCGCCGTGAGGTTCAGCACCAGTTTGTCCTCTGCTGTTTCTTCTGAGCTCGGGTACTCCCAGTCTCACGGAATCACAGAGCGGTTTGGGTGGGAAGGGACCTCAAAGTCCCCCCAGTGCCACCCCCTGCCATGGGCAGGGACACCTTCCATAGCCCAGGTTGCTCCAAGCCTCATCCAGCCTGGCCTTGGACACTCCCAGGGATGGGGCATCCACAGCTTCTCTGGGAACCTGTCCCAGTGCTCCCACCCTCAGCGGGAAGAAAGATGTCACACTGCCTTTTTTTAATCATTCCTAGTATTATTCTTAGGCTTTCCCGCTCCTTTTGCCGTTGACAGGGAAGAGCCTGCTATAAGTTCAGCTGGGGGTCTCAGGTTTGGTCCCTGGAGCAGCTGCCTGTGCCAGCAGCTGCCGTGTGTCCCCAGGCCGCTGCTGGGGCAGAGCTCACCGTCTCCCCAGGTGCCTGCAGCCCCAGAGGCTTAAAATCCCATCTTCTGCGAGGACTCAGCAGCTCAGTGTAATTCTTCTGTTTCTCCAGAGACGGGCAATTGTATGGCCCATTACTAAGATGCTTAAGCAAGTGTTGACGATGAAAAAGAGCATCTTACAAAACTAAAAGGTTAAAAAACAGCTGCAGGGTTTTAATCTCCTTGTAAAAGTGATGATCGCTGTGTGGTTTACCTCTGACACATATTCCCTTTAAAGATAAGGCTACACAGATAAGGTTATAAAGCATGAAAAAGCATTTCTAGGGCACACCAATGTAGTAATGGTAAAGCACACAAGCAAGCAACCAAACCTATTACATAACCATGAAGGACTGGAGAAAACATGGAATAATCTGTTAAAGGAGTATGACAAGTATTTCCAGATGGAAATAATAATAGCAGAATTGCACGTGTACATTTGATGTGTAGATTGCTGTATATAAGAATGACAGGCTATGGGTGAATTATTGCAACTGTCGCATCACATATGGATCCTTGTAATGAACAGAAGGGGAAGGAGAAAGCCCCTGCTGCTACACAAAAAGCCAGGACACCCAACGGGGACAGGGGTGGCCCCTGTGGCTAAGGAGAGCAGCTCTGCGGATGGAGATGCACGGTTTAGCTGGAACCCGGCTCAGCGGTCGCGGCAGCCCTCGGGGCAGACGTGGCGGTAGCCCCCGGGGTGGCTTCGTTGCCTCACCGTCAGGCAAGAGCCACGCTGCAGCTGCAGGCCTCGGTTCCAGCCGGGATGTAGAACTGGAATTTGCCCTTGACTGGTTTTCGGCCGTCTTTCCCTGGGCATGACGAACTCTCACCTGGCTAATTCCGTTGCACCTTCCTAAGGTGGCCTGTGCGTCTGCACACGTGAGTTCTGCTTCTCTGCCTGAGCAGGGCTGGTGTTTGTCCAACAGCTCCGAACCACAGAATCACGGAATATTTTAGGTTGGAAAA
>NW_010260536.1:0-6336 GCF_000690775.1 Eurypyga helias
GAAAACCAAGCTCTTTCTGTTGGGGAGAAGCAAAGAACGAGGGAGCCTTTTGGAAAGAACGTCATCCCAGGTGGTGCCTGCTCTTTTGGGAATGAATACCTCCCAGCAGGGCTGGAAGTGCTGCCTATGGTTAACGTGAGCTAACGTTTTCCTTGGGAAGGCCTTTGTTTTCTGTAGCTTACAAAGCTAAATTAAACTGTTTCGTTACCTTACGTTGGAATTCTCCGTGCTAAGTGTCTGCCTCTGATTAACTTATGGTTTTAGGCTGGGAAAAAGATGCTGAAGTAAAAGAAAAAGAAACTGTTTGGAAAAAATAATGCTTCTCCTGGGATCAGGGCGGAAGAAATCATGTGAGAATTTTCATTCTATTTTAAAAAATCATCAAATTTACAGAACAAAAAATATGCTGGGCAATGGACACCGAAGGCGGCACCAGCAAGCCCTGATGAGCCGGAAAAAAAACGCTGTGTACCGGGGGCCTGTCTCCTGGGGGTCCGCCCGCCCCACGCTGCCTGCGCCAGCTGGTCAGGACGTGCCCCCGTCCTGCTCGGGCGGCGTGTGGCTGGTGGCCTCACTCACCACGCGCTCATCAGATCTCCTCTGCAGATGGAAGTGGTGATTTCCTCCTGGGCTTTGCCACGGACTCATCTCTGTTGTGTCTGAATGCCTCACAGCGTCAACGAATGTGTCGTCATCACTCCCGAGCGGAAGATGGAGATCACGGCCGCCCGCGAAGGCGTGGCTGAAGCACCTCGCCTGGTACCATCGGGCAGCTGGAGCTGATGGAGGGACGTGCGTCATCTTCCAAGGAACTTCTCAGCTGCTCTTTAGTCATCCTTCCTCTCCCTGCAGACCGCCTCACCCTGCTCCCCACAGCTTCTGCACCAAGGGCAGGGGTTTTAACAACAAGGATGCCCTTCCTCACCCAGCCCCGAGTCTTCAGAGCTGACGTCCGGGCTGGGTGCTGACTCAGCAGAAGGCCCCTCTAAGAACAGTGTGATTATCAATATGTCAGTCATACAGTGCACGTATCCTTGGGGGCTCAGTAAAACCACCCCAGGGCAAACTTAATCCAACATTTCCTCAGTCCTTCCCGCATTTAGATATATTTTGCACTTGTTGTATATGTTTGTGTACATTCCTTCAAAAAATCAGGTTTGTGAGATGATAGCAGCGGCGCCAAGGGTCGAAGGGCACCTCGCAAACCAAAGCTGAAGAACACCACAGAGCTTAGGGTAGGACAGCCGCGACTCGTGCCGTTCTGGCTGTGCGCGTTACAGACTATCAGACTTCAGCGGTTGGACTGGTCCGTGTGGTGCTTCAAAAGGCAGAGCATCCAGGCACGATAACAGCAAAAAAAAGGTGACTTAGACTGCCTGAGGGAAACAAGGGGTGAATTCCGTAGCTGGGCCAACCTTTGCTGCGGACTAAGTTGATGGTGTGGGCTGCAGTTTTGTAGACCAGGTCTACGTGTAGGTGCAGTCAACCACAGATTCTTTCTCCAACCACCTCTTGTCTTTCATGCTGTCTGTAGTCCTGCAAGTCACATGGGTTTACAGCGTCTCCGTTTCAAGATGGAGCTGCTATTCTGCGATCAAACTTGCTTCCCAAACAATGCTTCTTAACTGCAGAACTTGTGCCCTCGCCGAGAGCCACAGGACCTGCCTGCGGCTTTACAGCGCAGAGACCCGCTGCTGGCTCTGCGCTCCTGCCGCTGCGACAGACCCTCCGTTTTTACAGGAGAGATACAAAACCAAGAGCACAAAAATGTACTGTTGGACGAACTTACTGAAAATACAACAGCCAGTGATCTAAAGGAGTATGCTTGTTAGAACACAGCCTTTAAAAGAAACATTTTCAGATACATTTGAATATTTTAGTCCTGCGCTGGGTTAACTGCTTTCGAAGGAGGCAAAACTTTCCTTCTGCCTGTCTAGTAACATCTTTTACAGCATTTTACAGCAGCTCTCCAAGGAGAGTTGTTTGTTCTGAAACCTTGAGCTCTGTGGGTTCCCCACTGCTAAGCTTGCTCCCGACTTTGGCAGCTGAAAGTGTAAATCGGTGCCATTAAATGTTCATATCGGTACGATGTTTCCTGATTAAATTCATTTATTGTGAGTTTTTGGACCCAAATGATGCGGCAGCTTGGGAACATATCCATAATCCATCAATTGTGTATTCATCTACCTCAGGAGGATTATACCAGGAAAGGATTTCGCTGAATCATTTGACCCTGTTACTAGGGACAGCAGTAAACCAGAACACTTAATTATTTGGATGGACTTTCCAAACACTTAGGGAGCGCTTTTAAAACTTTCCGTATGTGCTAAAAGTACAAAGAGGTCCAATTTCTACCCTGTTACGCCCTGCGCTTGGGCCGTCTGTACAACCCAGCCGAACGCAAACAGGCTTTGGGGGCCGAGGACACCAAGAAGCCGAGCAGCTCTGCAGTCAGGGCCATCCTTCCGCTTGGCCTGTCCGGCCGCGGGCTATGCTGCTCCTCCTGACAACAGCCCACGGGCAGGAACCACTTGTGGGCTGGAACAGCCTTCCCAGGGGGGCTCCGGTGGCTTCTGCTGCTTCCGTGGGGGCAGTTCCGGGGCACCCACCCCCAGATCTCCTCTGAGGGGACAGGAGGACACTTCACTTTCCATCTGGGGTTCTGAAACTTTCAGCCAAGTCCTTTGACTAATGTTTTTTCATCTTCTCCAAAGATGAGATGTAAGTCAGGAGGATGTAAAGCTTTTGTTTCCTTTACAAGCTTATATAGGTTCAGAGGTGTGCCTTTTGACCTGTTTCGAGGGCATGCTGAGGGCATTTTTGCTTATTTGTCTATAATTTCCTGTTTAGTCGGTCCTTTAGATAATATTGGATGATATTCAGATGGTGCAGGTATCAACCTCTACTATATCCTGGCTGTAGTAAGGTTAAAATAATGGAGTTGAGCATTAATGAAATCGCTCTACACTAGGAACGGTGAATTTGGATAATATCCTAAACCTGAAGATGGGCTGTGAAAGCAAAATCTAAGCATTTTGAATAGCCCAACAAATGCAAAGTATCCTTGTACTCAGGAAAACGCATTTCTGGGTTTTTTTTCAGGGTTAGGGATGGCACTATATAAAGTTTGAGTGGGTTTAGATTTATTGAGATATAATTATGACTGTGACATTCATACACTGACAGTGCAGGGAAGCCAAGCAGTGACTCTAGGTCCCATTATCTTTCCTTATACCCGCCCTTCCACAAAAAAGAGAGAAAAAAGAGAAAGACAAGAATTCAAAGGAGATGAAAAATTTGAGGACAACACTGTTACAATGCCACCTACACACAAAATGCCACAAGGATCACCTAAAATCCTAAACATCATATCCTACACTGGGGCTGTGATGGATGCTCCAAGAAAAACCACTTCAGCTGTGCAGATTTGGGAGAGCTGCAATACCCCTGAAGACTTGCCAGTCTCCTCCTTCCTGTTATTCTGCTTATTTCCTTTCCGCCTCTGCAGCAAACAGCTACTCCTTACACAAGACCATCCTCAGACTGTTTGCACCACGTGACCATCAGTAAGTTTAGCTTTCTGGCAATACTGACCACTGCGACTTTGCCCCGTACAGAAATCACTCACGTTCCTTTCCGGGCGGGAGCTTCCTGGAGCAGGAGGTGGTCGGAGGCTCGCCAGGAGCAGCTTTTGGGTATTTACACTGCTGGAACGGGGATGTCCTTTAAAACCTGTGCTGCAGCCTGGGAGAACCCTGTCACCTGAACCATGTCACCTGAACCACGTCACCTAAACCATGTCACCTGCACGTTGCAGCTGGGCAGCAGCCTGGTCTCCACCCCTCTGTCTGTCACTCTCCCCCCTGGCCCTAACTGCTCATCTGCCGGCTGCAGAGACCCCCACCAGGCAGCAGCGTCCCACGTGCATGCATCAGCTACCTGTTCCCCTATTTTTTTCTCATCAGGAAGGAGCTTTTATGGAATATCACTTCCTAGTTGTGCCTATTGGTATTAAAAATAATGCCTGAATGGCAGCTTTCTGCTAGCAAGATGAACAGTTACATCCCAGCCCAAATTACTTGTATTTAATCTGAAATTAATTTAGAGCATTTTGGGTAGTGTAAGGTCATTAAATGAGTTTTAGAATGCCAGCTAAATTACTTTCTAAAGTTAAATAATCTTCACTATTCATACCACTTACAAACATTCAAATAAAAATTGGATGAGCAACTGGAGTAATTGATTTTGTGCCACACTCCCACATGCACTTGCAGCAGGTTGGATCACTGGGGCAGCACTAGACAAAGTGATGTGACTTTTCCTAGCTCACACAGACCCCAGCTAGCCAGGGAATCAGCCCTTGCAAGCCGGTGGCCCTGCGAGGACTGAGCTCTGCGTGCTGCACCCCAGATCGTAAAGTCCCATCATCCGTCTCCCCAGCTCGGGCACTGCAGCTCGGCTCCGGTGCCCGTGAACTGCTTTTGTTCGGCTCTTCCCCTACTCTGAATAAACAACTTTTCCCTCTGGACCACTGAATAACCCTTCTGGAGTCAGTGGGAATACTTGACTGCCTAAAGTTTTATCAACTGCTTAAATATTTTGTTGCCCAGGGCCCAAATTATGACTGAACGTAAATGATTAGATGAGTGTTTATTCTCCTTTTTTTGGGCTTCACACTGAATAAGAAATTACACCAACTGTACTCACATGAAAGCGGGAGTTTATCTCAATATTTTCATTTTGAAATTCAAGTATTGAATGCAGAAAAACCCACAAGGATGAAAATAATTAGTGCTCTTTCCTGACTGAACCATTCTGACTTTCTCTGTAATCCTTTTATTTATGGTTTTAATGATTAATAAATTCTTATTGTAAATATTTAATCACGAAGAGTGGTTAGGCAGGACTTGTGTGATGAATGGGTCTCGCACAGATCTGTAGATACGGCTGGAAACTTCCCCATTCCTCCCCGCCGCAGCACCCGACATCCACCCTGGGGCAGCTCCGGGAGGTGCCGACACCGGATTCACAAGGTCTCGGACACTCTCCAGATTCCTCCTGGTTTTACCCAGAGATCTCCATACTGGCCCAGTATTTTGGCAGGACGTATGGGCAGCTTGTATTATGCCAAGGGGTATCTTCCGAAAAATACCTCGTTGTGCTCTGGAAATATCACGGGCAGAAGTTGGCGCTTCCACAGGCAGGTTGTCCCAGTGGCTGGCTACTGCTCCAGTAAAAACCAGTGCGTAGTTTGTCCGCTGCAGAAGCCTGACTTCAGCTTCCAGCCACTCGGCCTCCTTACAGCTCTCTCTGTGAGCCTAAGGAACTGGTCAGAACCTGGCGTTTCCTCCCAGAAAACTACCTACGTTTCGTAATGCAATTGTTTTCCGATCTTTTGGATAAGCCAAACAGACCGGGTCGGTTTAAGTGCCTGATGTAAGGTATATGAGCGCTAACCCCCAGCAGCATTAAAGGTAGTTTTTCTTCACTCTCCATGTTCCAGGCACTCCTCTGGACACCAAAGCTCCGTACAACACGTCAGTGCCAACCAACGGCAGCAAGACAAGACACGTCACTAAAATCTCTGTTATTGCCAAACCAGCCTTAGACACTCGGGACCGCCGGGAGGGCTGCAGCAGCGACAGTGCCGTCGCACACCGTGCAGCCTTCCCAGCTGCCTTCTCCCTGACGCCACCATAGTGTTTCTACAACCTACGGCATCCATTGCCATGGAAGTGCGTAACAGAGATGGGCTCGGCTAGACTGGAACGAAGAGTCATCCGGACTGCCAGCCTTCGTGCTCAGGGCTGGCGTTTTGGGGCACGCTGCGAAATCCGTGACTTGTGCAGTCTGAGCATTTGTTCGGGTCTGGAGTTGAACTTCCCGCGGGGTCCGTGCTACAGCCCAAGGCAGTCGGCGTTAGCTTTGCGGATCTCGGAGGTGAAAACCTGACCTGCCGTTGTTTGCAACGGAATGAGGAAATGCCATGTGGCAGCAACACACCGCGACCGGCTGCGGAAAGCGCGGCTGGAATTGTTGATCAGCGGGGGGGAAGGTCCGTCCAAAGTCCATAGACAACATGCTGAGGTCTCCTGGGTCTGGGGAGCAACAGAGATGGACGCTGAACATGCCTTCCCACTCTGCTGCAAACCGCCATCTGTGCTGAAACACCTACCCAAAATGCTGGAATTTCACCTGCAGAGTATGCAGAGAAACCCAAGTGCTCTCCATCGAGAACGGGATTTGCCCCTGCATGGCTTGGGGTCACCTCGCCGCCCTGTTAAAATCCGAGCCCAGGGAACGAGCCCCGCAGCAGGCCGCGGGGCGGTTTTGTCG
>NW_010260537.1:0-37787 GCF_000690775.1 Eurypyga helias
CAACCTGGTCTAGTGGAGCGTGTCCGTGTCCATGATAAGGGGGTTGGCAATAGATGATCTTTAAGGTCCTTTCCAATCCAAACCATTCTATGATTCTATGATTCTCTATGTTAAAATACCATTCATTGCTTAACTACTTCTTCAACAGCACCAACTACTACTCAGGACAAGGGAACTGTTAAGTTAATGCACTTAACATGTTTTATTCTTTTGTGTCATTCTCTAACTTCATTGAAGAGCAAAATGTCTTAACGATTACATAATGTCTCTCTCTAAGCCACTGAAAGATCCCTTGATCATTTATTGTCTTTCAGCAGTCCTCTTTCCTCCGTATGGGAAAAAAAAAACCACGGAGAAAAAGACTGTGTGTTATTTCTTCATGCTTCCACTCAATTTTCATGTTGTCACAACATTAATAATGGTGCAGTCATTCCTGTCTGAAGCACTGGTACACAAGCATATTTTCCCTTACGCCCTTTCCTCACTTACCACCAGGTCCCACTGTTGCCATGCTCCCGGTCAGCTACTATAACAACTAAGGAAAGCAAACCAGAAGTACACTGTTTTGTCTGAATAAAACAGATTGGCCATTGGATACAGTTATTTCTTCAAAGACATGAAAAAGCAATGCAACAGCTTCATAAAGGAGTTAACAGAGAATTGATTTGAAAATACACTTTAATAATTAAAACTTTAATTTGTTTTCCATTAGAAAGCCAAACTGAAGACAAAACAAAGACATCCTTAATACCTCCATTAGGTTTTTGCTCTGGAATCAGTGATAGCAAAATAATTCAGGAGTATTTATCTGAATTACAAAGAAAACAAGGATATATCCTTTAGGCCTTTATCTTTCCCATTATATCTACCCAACCTAGGTAGAGCTGGATGAATGGGAGCAAAAATAGAGTATTGTGACTCCTCAAAAGAGGGTAATTTTTAGAAACCTGATAGATGCCTATAATGAGGGCATGGCTTTGTATCTACTCTTTGAAACATCAAATCCTTCTTCACAAAGTTTGGCTGGCAGAGTATCTGTGAAGGACTGGCACACACCCCCCAGTGTCGTTCACTCTCCCCCTGCTGATGTATCTGCGAAGGATGTGACATGGCCCTAACTAGCAGAATATTTGAGCATATAAAATCACCTTTGCAGTTAGGATAATACTACTGGCATCAGACTGAAGCTTTAAGTGCACCTCTTAATGAAGGTCTCACATGTAATTTTGCATAAGCTGTATTTTCATGTCATTTTTGTATCCCAAATGTAGTTTCTAACATCTACTGAGTAATAAATTGGTTTGCTGTTCCTGACATGTCAGAAACATAATTTCGAAAAGGCCAATACAATTGTTAATGCAAACAAACAAACAAACAAAAAGTCACAGCAAGGTAGAAAATGGAGGATTGGAAAAATGCAGCTCCCAGGTATTCATTTCAAACACAATCCATTTGCCATTAAACACTTTAACTGTCACCTCATATTTCCTAGCCTCAGTAACTGACTTCAAAGTAAAACACAATAAAAGCACTGTGCCTTGTGCTGTGTCTTTGACACCTAGTGATTTTACAAGACTGACCTGCCCTCCAAACACAGCCGTGGCAGTAGGCCCATTAAACAATGCGTGTTTTTGAGCGGCAGGCAGCATGTCAGTTAAAAGCCCAGCACAGTCTGTCAGAATGATGCACCACCTGAGCTGTAATTATACAATAAGTACTTGGATGCAGCCTCTGTGGGAGAATCATCAAGACTGGTAAAGTCTCAGAGACATTACAATTAAATAAATAAATCTGCAGTGTTAATGTTCAAGGCTCACCTACAGGGAAAGGTGGAATAATAAAATCTTTCAGTTAACAGAATTTTCATACGTGTTGCCATGGGTAGAAACACAAAGCAAGATAAGCTCTATCAGAATAAGGAAGGGAAATGATCAATTAAAAAAGGGGAGGGGGGAAAAAACCCCAACACCAAAACAAAGCCCCCAGTGATGCAGTCTTGAACCATATCAATCTTTCTGAGAGTTGGAGGACATGAGTGGGAACACGGATTACAGATTGTACATGGGAGGGTAGAGAGGAGAATGATTATCTCAGATATGTCTCTGGTTTCTCTAGGTTTGAGGTGGTACAACTTCACGTTCCATTGGAGGCATCGGAAGTGCAGAGTAAATTCAATCTTAAATTTTAATATATTATTTTCCTCCAAGTATTCTTTTGTACTGTCTAGATTAATTAATCATTGTTCACATAAACAAAGAAAAAAACCCAGCAAGGTAATGTATCTTGCATTGCTTTTTTCCTTTCCTTGTGAAAACTGAGATTTTATAGATGGAGGCCAGTTTTAATGACACATCTGTCAGACTGTCTATAAAGGGGCACGTTTGTAATAAAAGATACACCCCATTCCTGTCTCATCAGCAATGGCAATGTTTCAGAAATCACTAATGGCTCTCCCAAAGCACCTGTGGTGCTTTTAGGTGTAGGACGACAATGGGTTCATAACCAGAGAACTGGGTGATGGCACGTATAGCCTGCTGAAATTAGCTTTCAAGGAGCAACACCTGAAAAGTGTTTGTAATTATGAGTAATGGTGGTAGCCGGGACTGTGAGAAGCTCCTGTCAGCCTCAAAAACTTATTTAAATATGACTTCTTATTCTATAGTGAATAGCCACAAAGTAATTGTAAACAAGAGTGAGATTGGAGATCTTGCATCTCCATAATAATTCCAAAGATGTATATTCGTGAGTATCTGAAGTCATCTATGTATATGTGACACTTCGTCTATAAAAATAGACAGACTGTTCATATAACCATTTTTCTGAGTCTGCGGTACAGCCACCATGTGGCATTCTCTGTCCATAAACCAAGACTTCATGCTGAAGTTTACCCATCCTAGTATTGATGACTTCTTGTTGTCAAATACACCTAAATATTCCACAGTTCGCTCACTACTGCTGCAGTACTCTGGGATTTCTGTATGCAAAAATACCTGTTTGTCTAAAAGTCAATGCAACAAAAGCTTTCTTTTTGCCTTGTAAACTGACCTGAAGCACTTGATTGTTTTTTGCTCAATTAATGCTTGAGGTTTTTGTTAAGACTGCAAAATGTCTCTCCCTTGAACGTCATCTGGATTCATTAAAGCCTGCAAGAGCTGCCGACGCCTGTGAGTGTTCTACACTAGGCATCTCTGAATTCTTCTTATATAGCTGCATACCATTCACTGCAGTGCAGTAAAGCTGCAGTTTCCAGAGCGCAATCCTGCCATTAAACATTGATTGTTAAGATTTACAGCCTCTTTGTGCCACAAGTATCTTTGGTTTAATTCAGTAGTGGAGACTCAAGGTTAACATAAAAGCCCTTGCTACTCAAGTAAAACACTGCAATACTCTTTAAAGGAATGCTATGGGAAGAGGACAGAAATTATTAATAGCACTTGCAGATTAAGCTGCTTTGAGGGTTCTTTCATTGATGTTTACAAGTCTTTTTCAGCAAAACATTGATTTATTTTGTTTCGCAAGCAGAATTAATTTAAATTTTTAACCATCACAAAGCAAAATTTATATCTGTGTCTCTTCTTCATTCCAGTCAAGTACTTATTATTGCCATTATAGCCCTCAGAGGGAAAAATCTTTCCAGTGTCTGCCTTTCTGTTCCAATTCCTCCCTGAGTCCTCATCACTGTGAAGGTCGCTCAAAAAAAAGTACTTCCTTTCTTTTGTAGCAGATAAGTGCTATCTGCCTGGCAGTTCCTTCTTCAAGCAGCAGACATATTGCCTCTGATTTTTCAGTATCTTAGTGAGCTGCCTTTTCTCTGAGATATGCTTTGTCTTAATAATTGCCCTATTTTTTGAATTCAAAGATATAGTGCATTATTATTCTCACTGAGCTACTGAAAGAAAATAGTTTGAGGGAACACAGTAATTAAAAATCTATTAAATATTAATAAGCCCAAGCTACCTTCTGTCTTATGCAAATAGTGCTATAATGCTGCTGCACAATCAGGGTTTGAAGACACTGCAGTGGGATACTGACTATTTTAGAAGTGTGCTATCAACAGGAAGGAATGCTGGGGGTCAAACTTACCCAGTTTTGGCAAAGTTCGTCCAGTACGTCATAACTACTGCGCTGAGCATGACATCATTCTTGGAAAAGTTGCAGTTGAACAGTTCTGTGGGGCCAATCATAGGAATCCCAAACACATACGGGACTTCATCTCCATGAGCTGAATCAGCCCAGCTGGGTTTCATTTCACTTTGGCAATGGTGATAAAATGCATAGAAATATGTTGGAGATCCATACTGGGCATGCAGGTCAGCAGTAGCAACAGCTGGAGCAACCCACTGGTGGTCTGTGAAAAGAGCGACCAGGGTCTTCCGTCTTGTTTCGGGGTTCTCTTTGTCTGCCCAGTCGGTGTACATGAATTTTATGGTCTCTCGCAGTGTATCTTTCCCTTCTGGATACCCATACAGATTGTCCACAAAATTGGAAACAGAAAAGTCAAAATCATTGGGGGAAACACCATCTTCATTGTCTACAATGCCGTCCACAAATTTTAAACCTTCCCCTTGATTCACGCCTAGCATTATATCATAGTTAAGGAATTCCCCTTGCTCCATGAGAATCTGAGGGTCATCTGGAATCACATCTCCATCTATCACAGGCCCAAAGGCAATGTGGTACGTGGCTGGAGTGATGGTCTGTTGAATGAGTTCTTTGTAATTCTTATTCCGAAGACATTCAACCAAATCAGTGGTATCCAGCATGTCACAGCCCACTTTATCTGCCAATATCCGAGTGTACTTGGCAGGCTGATAGTTCACTGCCCAGCTGGAAAGGGCTGTTCCACTCTGTATGATTGCCTTTTGGAACAAACCTGCAGGTGCAAATTGTTTAAATGCAAATCCAATTATATATTTAAAAATTATGTAAAACTGAATTTATAAGCAGATTTCATTAAGTAAAAAAAGCCTTTGATTATACAATAACTAAAGGATGCATATACCTAACTTTCAATTCTATTTCCATATATTCTACTCACTGCTCCCTTTTATACTGTCTCTAATAGGCTACTAATTAAAATGTCCCTTGTTCTTTATGCTCAGCACACATAAAGCATGAAGATTTCAGGTTACTGTTGCAAGAAAAAAAATTCTCATGCTTGTACTGCACTTTTCTTGCATCTTTAATGGAAGTCTCCTGGCTTCATCACAGTGGTAGTCCTGTAAAAAATTCTTTAAAGCAGTGGCAGTTACAAGCAATCATATCCTCTTTGCCATGTAAATGACTTATAAATGCTCTCTTCAGTAGTTTAAAGGTCAAACGAAAATTACGTACTCTCATTTCTTTCACAGAAGCCATGCATCATATAATTTGAAAAAATCCTCTCTGCTAAAATCAATTTAATAGGCTTGAGTCTTCTACTATGACATAAATTTTTCTTTACCATCTTAATTTTTAATTATTATTACTTTTTGTGTGTGTGTTACCACTGCCTATATGTTAATTTAACAAAGTAAGATGAGATTCAACAGTTCTTTTTGGTTCTTTCATGACTACTAATATAAAAAGAGATGAAAGTCCCAGCTTCTTTGTGTCAGAGCACTGAAAAGCAACTGAAGCTTACTGGTGAATCTGCCTCATCTGTTTTTTCATGGTAGGATCACTGAAATGGCTTATTTTTTACTTAAACTAAAATTCCTGGTCATGGGCATTCTGCACAGGGTTTCTACTGTCAAGTTCCTGAAATGTCAAAGACAGCAACAGCCACAAAAACATTCAAAGACCTTGAAGCATTTATGGGAAAATTGGCTGAGGTTGATATAACTTTGTGCTGATTACTTACTGCACACGCTACAAAATTTCAATGATGTGATTAATTAAGTTTTTCATGGTTCCATCTGCTTGATTTTGGCATGGCTTACTCAACAGTTATTCACTGCACCCTATTTGTATCAACAGACTGAATTGTCAGGCATAATTCTATGTATTTCTAAATAAGGTGTGTTTACCAGCACCCCTGCTACAACTGCTTAGCCTTCTGTCATAGATTTCTATCTTTTTTAATGTGATACAAGTAGCATGGACTTACAAAAACAATAGGTATTTTGGTAGTCTTCTTTTATAAATTCTTTGTAGATTTGGTCTTATCACCAGGAATATTTATGGGTCAGAACTGGTGCTGTACATTATAGTGTTTGGGTTTTTGTTGGGGGGGTGAGGTGTTAAAGGAAGAAATCCCACAGCTCAAGCACTTACCAAAGTCTGAAGAACTCTGTGTGGGATCACACAGTACTTGTGTGGAGTTAAATAAATTTTTAATAAGGTTAAGTGATGTTATTATTAAGTAAGGAAAGCATCTAAATACAAGCTGGAAGTGCAGGCAAGAGAGCGTAAAAAATGGAAAAGGACACTGCCCTTTTCCATTTGAATTAGGTCAAATTCTTTCAGAGAAGAGCCAGTAGAAACTGTTGATAAAGCTAGAAAAAGTATATTGCCCATGGCATTTGTTGCATGAAATTTCTGCTATAAGAGCATTTAATTTTACATATAAAAATATATTATGTTAAATAATATAAATCCAGTATACTAATTAGTAGGTATTTCACCAAAATTACAGACCTCATGTAATTGTAATCCAGCCTGATATGGCCATTTGTGTTAGCCTATAATGTTTCTAACAAAAAAAAATCGTGCATTACTCAGAAGATTGTTACCTTCTGAATAGTGAGAGAGTGTCAGGAGACTGACACAGGAAGCTCCTGCCCCAGATCCAAAAATAGTAACTCTTTTTGGGTCTCCTCCAAAAGATCCAATATTTTCTTCAATCCAACGTAAAGCTTGAATTTGGTCAAGCAAACCGTAATTGCCTTTTGCAGCTTGGTCCCCAGTACTTAAAAAACCTATAAGGAAAAAAAAAAAAAAAAGATAATTTTAGTCCACCAGATACACAGTTAGCTACAGGGTATCCACATATTCACAACACATCTTCCCATCGTTTCATCTTCTGGGCTTTTTATTTTTCGTCTTTTTTTTTAAAGGTCACAGTCCTAGTTAAATGTCTCCAGTGCACACAGTGGAACTCATTCTGTACGCTGTTTGGCTTTGGTTTGTTTTTCCCTACTGCAGAGGTCACGTTTGTGAAAAATCATTATTGCCTTTTTGAAGTAATTCTATATCAATACAACAATACAGACTGAAGATTTTAAACATTTGAAAACTGTAAGTAAGTAAGGGACAAAACGTTAGGAAATAATTTTTGTGAAAAGAAGTGAGATATCCAGTCTTCCGTTGAGAACAAGGCTTCCCAACACATTCATTTAAATGCTTGATTACCATGGACCAAAATTGCTCTGAATTACATAGCTCTTTAAATTATTGTACTTGTGACATGGATAGACATACTCAGAAATAGAAAAAAAAAAAAAGGATGAAGAAATCTGTAAAAGGAACAGGAAAAAGCCTAGGAAAAAATTACACTCCAATTTCACAGAGGATATTTATTAGGAAGATAGCAGGTAAATCCTCAGCAATTCAGCCTTTGATAGGGAGACTTTATCTGAACAAATCAGGTTTTGTCTATTTCCTTGGAAATTGCAGGGAAAGCTGTACAGCTATTTTTTGTTCCTGTACTGTGGTTATCAGATTTTAGAAACAAAGCATGACACATTCGCTGCTTGTCTTGCAACTGAGAACAAAATGACCAAAAGGCTAGGATTGAGATTAATTTTGTTGTTCTGAAACCAGCTCAGGTGAAACATTGCAGCTACCCGTGCTGCCTATCATTCACAGTTAAGACTTTGTGGTACGTCCAAATTACCACATCGAGCCGTGTACTCACACTCCTCTTTTTAACTCCCACAGACCCTTTCCTGTCCGACAACTCTAAGTCAGAAGTCTATTAGAAATACCTTACAGCACATGGAAGTGCTCAGATGGACATTACTGATTTTGCCACCGCTAAAGCTATCAAGACAAAACAAGGGAATCACTTGGCTGGTGTTTCCAAGTTAATTATTGTTTCAGACTGATAATTGTAATAATAATAATATAATGATAATAATTTGCCAGAAGAGGGCCCCAGGACTCTGGAGATGTGCAGTCCTGGAACAGTTCTGAGATGAGAGTGAAATCTTCAGCCACCTGAGCCTGCTGGTACAAGACCTTTCTGCTCTTAGGAAGGACTGCAAGAGAAGCCTGAGGTCCCAGGGGGCAAAAAGGGCCTTGCAGTGCACTTCACCTGCTTTGGCAAAAGGAGAACAGATCTCTCTGCACTGGCTGTAGTTATTTTTTCATTGATAAGAAGTATGAAAAGTCACAAGGTGGAAGGGATTCAAAATATGGACGAAGCAGAGGGGAAGGAAATGCAAGAGAAAAGAAGAAGGAATTAGACGTGTCAGATATTCACACCCGTTGCACATTGACTGTAATGTTTACCATGGTAAAACTCCTTCAAGGAGCTGCAAAATCCAGCCTCAAGTTTTAAAAGCAAGATCACATAAGAACTAAACTTTAAATATGGAATGATATATGGTCTGTGTTACAGTGGTGTAAATTTCTCCATGCAAACTTAGGTATGATTGAATGTAATATCTAACTTTGCATACAAAATAATATTTTTCATATTTAATTAGTAATTATTAATAGGTATTTAATGCCAGCAAGTGTCTGACGTATTTTTCACAAAACAGTTGCTTCAACTGCAGTAATACAAACAATATCCTTACTGCTAAATAGCATTTAACATAACTTTCTCATTAAAAAGTCTCTAATAATAGAAAGCACAGTAGTTACAAGAGCAGTAACACCTTCTTTTTTCTCTTCTATACCAATGAGAAAAAGACAAACAATTAATCCATAATTGCCTCATTTTTTTAACAAATGTGTTTTTCTCTTTTTCACGTCTTCATTACCTTTTTAGGACCATCAAAGAAAGAATGACCCACTTGCAGGCTTTATTGCTGCAGCTCACTTCTAAATTCTATAATATTCCATAATTATGCCTTTATTCAATCAGAACTATGATCTCCCTGGGAGAAAGTGACTGTTGTAACTTTTAAAGCAGCATGGTAATTAATATTCAGAGCCTAAACACATTTTAGCTCTTCTAGCAGCATCAAGCTAAAGCTGGTTGATCTTTGTGATTTTGAATTCTTTCCAAATGTACTAAAAGGTGACTGAGTAAAACCGCAGTCAATGAATATCTTATGTTAGACAAATTATTTTTTTTTTTTTTGTTTCCACAGTTCTCTGCTGATTCTCATTAATTGCAAGAACAAATTTTCTTAATTTAAAAACTAATCACCATGGCAAAGTGTCAACCTCACATGACACAAACTGAATTCATAAACCTGTCTTTTCTTGATGAGAATATACTTTCTTTCATGCTCTGCATACCAGATCAAAATATTTATTCAAAGCCATTGCAAGAAATTCAGGCAAGGAGTGACTATTTCTCCAGAAATACACAAAACTAATAGTTTGGGGTTTTGTTTGTTTTGTTTTATTTTCTGTGATAACCTTGAATATCTCAGAACAGTATCTTCATGTGTCACTTTAAAACCAGAATGAAGCTTTTTCTTCTGAGATGAGGATTTATACTCTGTGCCTTTTATGTATATGTTTTTAAGTGTAGTTAAGAACAGTGCATTTTACAGTTTAACATGATTGGAAGGTATTCTGTAATCGAAAATCCTTAGGTTGGGGTTTAGATAGAACCTGGACGTTCTTCTCACTAGCCTAATGCAACAGAGTTGAATATGGAAAACAAAGAGATTTTTTTTCAAGTGATACAGAAAGGCATTAACATTAATATTCAGTTCTTGACTTCACAATTCTGTCTCCCCTTCAATAATGATTTGGAAGGGAGAAGTCATGGCTCTCCCACTGCAAAATGCCATGGACAGCAACAGGTGAAAAGAGGAATGTGAGCGCATCCCATCTGTGTTGAGTGAAATACCCCAAAATTGTCTTAGGGGATATTTGCTCTAAACTTACTGTGCCAGAGGGAATGATGACCCCCAGCTATACTGAGTAGTAACCAGGGAATTAGAGTCTTCTGAAACAAAAGTCAGCTTCAAAAGAAGGGCAAAAGAAGCATGAATATCTGTGAAAGCAGAGAGAAGCAGGTGGGAAGAGGGCAGCAGCCGGACATGGTTTGACACTGCGAGAAGGGGACAGTGACATTGCAAACTCCCTCCATCCTGGGCAGAGCAACCTCCCGTGGGGTGCCTGCACCCAGCCAGGGGCTGTCCACGTCTGCTGGCACACAGGCACCCTCTCAGTGCGTGTGTCGGGGGCCTTGTGAGGTGTTTTTCCTTGTGTGGGTCAGTGGGTGGCAGGAGGTCACCTGATGCTGGAGCAGCCATATGTCCCACACAGAGAATGGGGGAACTTCCACCTGATGGGGCTGCTGGTGACTCATGCAGCCTGGGCGTGATTATAACTTTCTGGGATTAGTTACAGAAGGGTATTTAGAAATTTGCAGCTGTTTACTAACCTTTAAGTGTCCAGTATTGTCGTTTATCTTTTGTATTGCTGATACTGATCCTGAAAGTGTAGCTCACTGACTGCTGGTTAGTTATATGTCATTAATAAATTAATAAACTGCTTTTTTACTGATTTGATTTAAACCAAATGAATTGGGATGATTTTCCCTATGACAGTTTAGTCTTTAAAAATAAGTAAAAAACCATGATTTTATAAGAGGAAACATAAAGTATTATTTGTTTTGCTCTATTATTTGTAATTAATCTTGCATCTCATAGTTACTACATTCTTTCATGCAGAGAAAAGTAATGCTTCCTTAAATGGGGATTTCTGATGTAACCGCTTTATTTTTCTGATTCTATTAAGGGAAGCATTCTAGAGGAATGCTTTAGTTTTAACCTTCTAGATTAGTTATAGTCAAGGAGGAAGAAGACTCCAGATGAAAATTACTGGGAATTTTCCTTTTCCACAGCCTTTAAAAATAAATGGACTCAGAAGCTACATGCTATCACCTGCACTATTTTGATAATGCAGTGAAGACACAAAGCTAAACATAGATCTCCTTTAAATCCCACTTACACAAGAGGAAACCCTTCAGTTTATCTTTGTAGTTGGTTTTCCCACTATGCCACAGAAATTTTACTGAGAAACTAAACATACCCCAAAAAACCAGTGGTGGTGTTTACCCTTTACTACTAAACTGTTATGAGGGGGCCCACAGTAAAAATTAGCAGGGACCAGTATCTATAAAATACCCCCCGACAATTAACTTCTGTCCAGCTCCAGCCTTGTATTCTGGCTGGAGGCCATCCCCCTGTTGGCATGCTGTGCAGACCTGCAAGAGTGAGGCTAGGACAGAATAGCTAGACCTCACATCCACACTGCTCACATTTCACGCACTGTTTTTTACTACATCCTAATTCTTGTCCCATCCTATGGGCTGAATGAATGACCAGTGGGGGACATAATGCATAAGGGGCAGCACATCTTCCAGATGAGATTTCACCTGGAAGGATCAAGGTTGTACCTTACAGAACCTCTCTGCAATGTGAAAAAATGTGCAAGAAGTGGTGACAGTACTGAGGTTTTCTGTGGAAATGTACTCTTGATCTGAATTAAAATGTTGGTGTGGACATGCTCAGGTTCAAAATTATATTCTTCCAACCACAGAATTTCAATTTACCTAGAAAACTCATGGAGCCTGTTGCTCAGGACAGATAGATTGGCAAAAGGGCAGACTCTGTCTGCTATGGAGATGAAAATACTGAATCACTCCCCTAATTTCCCTAGAGTTTTTCTGGATTTAGCCAGTAGACAGTTAAAGGGAATTTGTTTTCATTTGAGGACATGTTTTGTTGCTAATTTTTGCTCTGAAGTAGCTGTACAGAGAAAGGAAAATTTTATCTTTCATGAATTACTAACCTAGCCATTGGCATGAATACTAAATTCACTTTAAAAAGAACAGAAAAAAATTAAAATACATACACTCAGGGAAAAATACAGGGGGAAAAAAAAAGCTAACACCATTAAGTTAACTACAGTAAATTATGACCTGAGAACGATGGCTTCAGCCTTAAGAGATAAATACAGTCACCAATAACTGCAATCTGGTATCAGTTTCCATTGCTTTTATTTCTATGTACTGATTTCTTATTTTTCTTAAATTATCCAAAAAATAAGAGTGTGACAACTTTCCTTTGCCATTTTGCATACAGTAATAGCCAGTGTTACATCACTACAGGAAAACCCATTCTCTATCTTTGTATTTTGACACCTGGGCCTAATCCATATCAAATCAATTTGATGGCTGGCTGAAAGCCTAAATTTCAACTGTGAGTGTTCCTCCACTGCTTCACTTCTCCTCTCCTCTCCCTCTCCCTTCCTCTTTTCTGTTTGTTTGCACCCAAAGGAGTGGAAGCAGGAGAATACACACCGAGCTACACTTCTGTCTTCAGATTTTTTTTCACTTCTTTTCTTACCTATCCCTTCCACATTGGTTATCAATGACATTTGAATTCCTATATCAACACCAGAGGTAAAGGAAAGCTTGTATACCAAAGGCGTGTGTGATGGAAGTTGTCTGAATTACATGAAGAGTGGAACGGGGGTAATAATGGTCAAACCCACTTGTACTAAATCATATTTTTCAAAAATATTTTCTTCAGTTCTTTTACTCTCAGTTTAAACCTGAGCTTCTTTATGATAATTTAATTATAATCTTAAAATTTTCCATTTGATATGCATAGTCACATAGGTGCTATCATTTTTTGTGTAGTTCACGCCAGGCTATAACAGTTTCTAAGTTATTAGAAACTTAAGGAAGCTAGGAAAACTACAAATGGGAATGATTACCTTTTCAGCAACTTCAGGAAGCTAGGAAAACTACAAATGGGAATGATTACCTTTTCAGCATTTTTTGCAGGTGGAATACTTCAGTAAGTTTTCCCAACAATAACAAACAAAAAAAATATTTCCTTTTATTGAGGAACAATATTTTGCATTACTCTAGTTAAATCCTAGGACTGGTTGTTTTCTTTTTTTCTAAATTTTTACAGCAGTAGATAGCATAAAAACTCCCAGTGAAACAGACAAGGTTGATTTGGTGTGTGAAAACTAGTATTTTCTTACTGGTTCAAAACAGTATAAAAAATTACAAATATAATTTGGTCCTAGTAAATTGCAGTGAATTTAAGATTTAAATAAAACCACAGAATAGAAAGTTAACCAGTAATATTTGGGGTTCTTTCCCATTTAAGGGGGAAAAATATAAATAATGAAACATTAAACCTCATTCTCTCATACATTTTAGTAGATACTACAATCAATTTTAAAAGTGCATCTTGAAATGAGGTAAACTCTTTACTGCAAATAAAGTACTTTTGCTTCCTTCCCTGCCTTTCACATGATTTGTTAAAACCAAAATATTTATTTTCTGAGACACAGCCCTTACATAAAAACTAATGCCAAATTTGATAAGACACATCCAAAAGCCAAGATATCACAATGAGAATTTAATCATCAGGAAATCTGTATAAAATCAGCCAACTAGTTCATTTTGATCTATTTGTCTCCTCCTTTTTAAGCCTGCGCTCTATTGTCTGGCTTTACATTTCTTTTGTCTTCATGACTGCTGCCCAGAACTGTAAGGCCTGCTGCAATTTGTTTGTCAGGCAAAATTCTCAAAAATAAGATTAATTCGTACAGCATCTGATCAGAAATCAGATATAAGCAATAAAAATAAGATACACAAGACTGTGCTTCAAAGCATAATCCTGCCTTTTCTGTTTTCATTTCTGAAATGCCAGAGTAGGGCCTTTTTAAAGCAAAGAGCAAGCATACAGCAGTCTTCATATTTTCTAATAGCTGTTGTCTGTACTTATCACATTTACCACTGTAAAAGCGTACCTGCATAAAGTGTTCAAATGTGAAGTGAAATCCACTGGGGATTACGTAGTACATAGAAACCACAGCTGGTTCAGGAAGTCCCTGAGATATAAATAGTTGGAGGATAGAGGAGTATTAGAGGGAATTATCATATAAGTTTGTCCTATGCTTACCCTTCCCTAGCCATCCCCAAACATCCTCCATAGTGTTTGCAGACAGGATGCTTGACTAGATGATGTTTTGGTTGGAATCAATATATGTTTCTTTTAGGTTTGACTGTACATGTTAATTTAACAGCACCATTTAAACTCTCCTGCAAAGATGGTGGGATGCAAGACGGAGGGATGGTGTCCTTGGCACATGTTTAGCAGAAAGAAAAACCCTGCTGAATTTTTCCTGCAGCATGAATGTCCCATGCAAAGCTGAGTAACCGTCACAGCTGCACACTCAGTCTGCGCAGAGTGAATCTGAGACAGCTATCTAGTGACTATGACACATGGGAGGACTGTGGAGTGGCCATGTATGGCCCTGTGCAGAAATAATTTACACAGATTATTTTGCAACCTGAAAAGAACAATACTTTTCCTTCAGCTTCAAAATGGTTTCAGATTTGCAGATTCTACTGTCAAAGCAAATTTTTTTAATATTCAGCAACTCAAGCAGTAGCATGGTCTTCTCTTCTAAAGTAGCGGTCACAGAAATAATATTCTGCCTGCTGTGGCTACTTACTCTATCCAGCTCCATATAACACTCATTCAAATTTTAAGTGAAGAGTGTCTTATATGCATAAAAGCCTTTTAAATTTTAGTGAAGACAGCTTACAGTTTTCATATGATTTAATAGATTATGTTAAAGTATAAAGGATAGCAATGTCTTTAATCCAATTTTCTAACTCAGGTTTAAGCAAGAAAACAGTCTCTTAGGATTGTACCTTGATGGATTCTTTCAAATTACTTTTATTGTGAAGACAAAACCTAAATTGGCTGGTCTGGAAAGAACATCCCATTACCACATGCAGTACAAAAGAATAGGTCAGAGAGAGGGTGAAGTGAGAATACTATTATTTGTTTCTATATTGCTTCACTACTCAAATCTAAAGTGTGTTATTTACAATTCATGAGAATATCCAGTCTTAGATGCATAAAAGCCTTTTGAAAATGTCCTGGATAGCATGTGTTTATAAGAATGCTTATAGGGGAAAAGAATGAGAAAAGACAATAGGATGCATTTTAACAAGATTTAAAACCTATTTTTATACACATTTCTAAACAGTGAAAAGCTTCTTTGAGAGCTTAAATTTATCAGAGCACTAGGGAGGTCAACAAGTTTCCTTCAGTTAAGCCATTATGATATTACTACAATGAAATAGTTTTAATGAATCCAATTGAACTTTGTACATGACACATAAACTGCTTTTAATTTTGCCTTATTCATTATAAAATGTTCTGAAACTATTGTGCAAGAGGTTAGGCCAATGAATGTTATTTAAAGTTTTAGAGATTGAAAACATTCTCTCAACATTCAAATCCAATGTTATTTTTCATGAAAAGTAGCACATAACTCTATATGAAGTGTCACTGAAGAAGCTTTTGCCAATTGTTACGAATATAGATTTTTTTAAAAAATAGTAAATAAAGATGACAACAACGAACATTGCAGAACACATTCATTGATGTATTGTGTTCTTACTTACTATTTTTCTAAATATTCATAGTTAAACCTGCCATTACACAAAATACAATCAATAAAACAGCAGGTCCAATAAAAAGGTTGTTGTTGAATGCCTTATAAACAGCCTGATTAAAACTGAAACAGAACAAGCTAAAAATCAATCAATTGCTCTAAGAATGTTGTTGGCAGGGGAAAAAAAAACCCAACAACCAAACCACCTCCAAAAAACCCCCAAAAAACAACCCAAAAACAACTAAGAAAGAGAGTTGTGTGTGTTGGAGAGCAAGTTCTTTTTAACCATTAACTTGAGAAAGACATTGGTCACAGAGCACCTCATTGTATGTCCACAAACTTCGGCTCCATTATTTGTGGTTGCTGTTGCTTCCTTTCTTATGCTTACAGAAAAAGAGCATGCTTACAAGCACAGAAGTGGAATAAAAAGCTGTACCTGGCCCAATGCACCAGCTACTATTCACTCAGCAGCATGTGAAAGCCAGAAGCTACTGCATCAGTGCCAGTCAGTCTATGACAAAAAAAGCATCCAAGCTGACCCTTCTTTCAGGAAAGAGATACTGTGTTTGTAATATTCAGCTGACTTGAAGCCTGGATACTCATCAGTTCCCTGTGCAGGAGCCATCAATTTGTTATGGATCAATTCTAGACACTGCCTTCAAAATCTCACTTTGAATACTGGTAAAGCAAAATATTCATTGTTGATAAGCACAGGAAACAAGCACATATGGTACTGAGTCAAAAGCTAAACTGTCTGCACAAATAAAGCACTTCCGCTATCTCTCTACCCTCCATTAAGATTTTAATTTCAAAAAGATGTCTACTTGTAAGTGAAACAAAATTCATAAACATTTATTTTGCATTATAAATAATACTATGTTTAGGCTCATATAAGAGATTAAGCTTTTAATGGTGTAGAGTGCAGCGGATTTTTAAATCATCAGACCACTCATACAGATTTTTAGGTTAATAATGACTTGTTAAAAATGAGCAATTTTAATCTGACAAATGGTTGTTCTGAGAAGCTAATTACATTCTGACTTCTTTACTGAAAAAAGCTGATAACGCCCTTGCCTTATTTATTTGTGGTACAAACGACTATGAAGTATGGTGTCAAAAACCTATAACTAAGCAGTGTGCTTTTCTGAAAGCCCATGTAACATGCAGTAGGATTTTCTGAGAAATTAGACAAATCAGCCCTGTTGATAATACTTGACTATAATTTATAATAACGTTAATAATCAGAAAAATTCCCAGTTCCTTGACAAAGCATTAGGGAAAGGGACTGAGGAGTAATAAACCTTACCACTTGGTAGTCTGACAGTGACTAATCACTGACAAAACCTTTAATAAAATTCTGGGAGCCAAAAATAAAGGTGAAAAATGAGACTGCTATTAAGTCTTTTTATGCTACATAGTCTGTATATATCTTCTAAAATTGGTTCAGAATTATACCATGCAGACCCCTTTCAGAAAGGCATAGGGCAAATGGTTTTCAACCAGAGTAAATGATTGATAATTCTTTATCTTGATCTACTAGTTTTTTTTGTACTAAATGCTTCCTTAAAAATGAAATTTCCTATGCAACATCTAAAATGCCTGTTGAAGAACTCTGACAGTGTCTACGGACAAAGTACCCCACTTAAACAAAATCATGATGTTTTAAAGCAGCAGATTCCATAGAACATGTATAATTTTTTTATGCTGGAGTATATTGGCATATGCCAGTACCAAATTTCCTTTGGCATCAGTTTTTAAAAAAGGCATGTAGAAAAATAAAATTAAAATATAATACAACCTAGTTTGTGTTCAATCAAAGCTAATAGGTAAACAACACTGCAAAGGTTATGAGTTCTGTTGCGGAGTTTACCACAATGGCAATGTTCAGGAGGATCACATGTGAGCGTACTTCAGCTCTTTCACCACAAGTCTGGTTAGCATGTAAGGATGTCTTGGCTGTCTGTATTTCAAAATTAGACCCTATGACCCTGCAGGTATCGGTGGGCTAACCAGGCTGTGATAAAGCTTGAAATTCATTTTTTCTGCTGATTTACAGGCCACTCAGGAGCCATCCTTAGTAAGCAGCTTCAGGAATAGGTAAAATTAAATTTTTAGAAATATAAAGGTATTCATGCACTTCAGTCTCCATCTACTATTCAAAACAGAACTTTAGAAGACTTGAATACTATCAGATATTACTTCTGGAATTACATGAACACACCTCTAAAACTCCTAGTAACATACTTCTTTTTTTTTTTCTTAAAAAAATTTTCTTAAAAAAATTTTCAGCACATTTTCTGCTGATAGGAAAATATCCTGTATGCACATTTTATTTTGTTTTTCAATAAATTTTTGACAAAACTATCTTTTCTAAGTCTTTGATACTTAAGTCCACAGAATATATTAAAATAGATTGTCTCAGATTGGTTTTGAACATCATGAATCCCCTGTGAGAAATAAATGGATTTAAATAATGTGCCTCAGCATTCACAGTTCTAACAAAATTAACCAAATCAATTCAGCTGCACCATCAAACACATGGAATATTCTGAATTAGTGTTTATAAGGAGGAGTTCATCACAACAGTAGAACTATTATGTGCCACAATTACTCTTCTTAAAAAGCAAAAAGCATGTATAAACCCCTTCTTATCACTTCCATAGTCTCTGTAATCCAATCATTTACACACAGAGATGCACTTTATTATGAAGTGCACCACTGAGTGCACCCTCAGCAAGTTTGCTGATGACACCAAGCTGGGTAGTGCGGTCGACACGCTGGAGGGAAGGGATGCCTTCCAGAGGGACCTGGACAGGCTGCAGAGGTGGGCCACTGCCAACCTCATGGAGTTCAACAAGGCCAAGTGCAAGGTCCTGCACCTGGGTCAGGGCAATCCCAAGCACAATTACAGGCTGGGTGGAGAATGGATAGAGAGCAGCCCTGAGGAGAAGGACTTGGGGGGTGCTGGTGGATGAAAAGCTGAACATGAGCCGGCAGTGTGTGCTGGCAGCCCAGAAAGCCAACCGTATCCTGGGCTGTATCAGGAGAAGTGTGGCCAGCAGGGCGAGGGAGGGGATTCTGCCCCTGTACTCTGCTCTGGTGAGACCCCACCTGGAGTGCTGCATCCAGCTGTGGAGCCCTCAACATCAGAAGGATATAGACCGGTTGGAGTGAGTCCGGAGGAGACCACAAAGATGCTCAGAGGGCTGGAGCATCTCTCCTATGATGAAAGGCTGAGAGTTGGGCTTGTTCAGCCTGGAGAAGAGAAGGCTCCAAGGAGACCTTATTGCAGCCTTCCAGTGCCTGAAGGGGCCTACAAGAAACCTTGGGGAGGGTGTCTTTTAACAAGGGCCTGCAGTGACAGGGCAAGGGTTAACAGATTTGAATTGAAAGAGAGTAAAGTTAGATTGGATATCAGGAAGAAATTCTTCAAGGAGAGGGTGGTGAAGCACTGGAACAGGTTGCCCAGAGAAGCTGTGGATGCCCCATCCCTGGAAGTGTTCAAGGCCAGGCTGGATGAGGCTTTGAGCAACCTGGTCTAGTGGAAGGTGTCCCTGCCCATGGCAGGGGGGTTGGAACTAGATGATCTTTAAGGTCCCTTCCAACCCAAACCATTCTGTGAGTCTGTGATTCTATGAAAGTATACTTTGATAATTCTAAGCTACAGCATTCCTAGAGAATGCTAAATGTCCATAACTATGATTTTCTTTTTTAACTGACCTGGCAATATTTTTGTCTTTGTATGTAATTATTAATGGTTTTGACACTTTTCTTTGATTTTTTTTTTTTTTTGTCCCTATTAAAGTTGTAATAACAGGTGAGGTAAAAGCTATCATTAAAAATAAGATGAAAGAATTAACATGTAAATTTTGGACAATTTAATGTAATAGTCAACTACTGGTAGCTGAATTCATGTTACAATAGCCTTCATTTCATAGGCATCACATAAACTTCCTTCTCTTAAGTGGTATATAATGACTTCCTAATAGAATTATTCTGAGCCTTAGGGAGGAATTAGATTTTCAATTATTGCATTCATAATTTAGAAAGGGAAATGACAATTAGATTTGTTTAATTTAATCTTCCAGGTAATGTGGGATTCTCCCCACTAGTATACTTGTACTTGGTTTCGGGTTTTGATGCTTTATTTCTGTGCTTACTTCTCTAATTATTTATATATGGTTTATAGCACTAAATCATTATAAAGGCTAACAGTAATTAATTATTTTCTCCAGTTTTTAAAAACTTTTTTATGAATCTCAGGATAAACTTACTCTGTTCAGTTTGATTGTTTTATTTATTACGCTGTTTATGTTTATATATCCACGTAATGAGTTTAATACCATGTGAAAAATCTAGAAATATGAGAATAAATAAATTAAACTCACATTGGCTTTAGAACACATTCTAGGATTTATAAATATCTGCAAATTGTGCTCTAGCTCTTAAATTTTTCTTCAGGATGGATTCAGTTTTTCTGATTTCCAGAGAAACCACTGGAAACTGTGCAGTGACAATTTTCTACTCCCAGAGTGATTTCTGGGGATACCTTCCCCCTTCTCTCCCCAGTGCACACTGCTGTTGTACTCACAACAACACATTTCAGAAACAAAGTAACATAAATCCTTGTTCAGTTACTAGGAAATATTCACAGCACTATCAATAATCTGGTTTCTCAGACAGAGACACAAATAGGAGGAGGATCCTACTCACGGGCAAATTTTTTGTGAAGTAGATTAATCTTCGCAAGATCTTCTCTAGATACTGCGGGGGGAAAGAAAAGGAAAAAACTCCACCTTTTCTAGAGGACAAATTAAAACACTGAACGGCACTGCTGTGCTGAAGTACTGCTGAAGGAATCACACTTCACGCTGATGAGAGGAGGAGTTTAATGGGACGATTCTCCAAGACACAGCAAGCACAACCTCGGCACCTCCTGACATGTACCACCAGAAGCAAGCAAGGGAAGCACCCACAGAAGGGTATTAGGTGGGACTCATCTTCCAACCTAGCAAAGTGGCGTTGAAAGAGCAGGGAAGGAGGTGATCACATACTGCTCTCTGAAGAAACTAGAACGAAGATGGAAATTAGAGAGATTCCTCTTGGGAAGCAGCCCATGTTGGAGGACTAGCTGGAAAGACTGCTGCTGTGTGTCAGTGCTAGGCACGTTTGTGACAACAGTTAGTATGCTTCTCAAATCTACGGAATTCCACATCCTGATCAGTACTACCACTTTTTTCACAAAAAAATGCAAATGCTATCAAAATCTCCCAGAAAATTCTTGTTCCTGCAGAATCAATCCAGCTCTTCTGGCGTTAAGTGGCATGCATTTAAGCAGCAAACACTCTTGATAGACCCACACTTGATATATCACTAGTAAAAAATGAGTGTCTTTACTAATTTCTACTCCAATTGATCCTCAATGTATTGAAGTTAACTCAGATCCTCTACAAAACAAGCAAAGCTAAGAGGTTTTAGGGCTCAAAATCTAGCAGAAGAGTTGTGAGAATATGATAATTATCCCCCAACAGTACCAGGCATAAATGAAGAAAAAATCCAATCTGCAGCAAAAGAAAATAAGGCATTCTTTCATAAAGGGTAGTAAGACCATATCCAGATTTTAGGTTGATTACTCAGGTGAGATAAAGTCAGATCTTCTGAACAGATTCTCCATAGCAGAAAATGTATCTGAGAAGCCTGAAAAGCTTTGATTTTTAAAACCAAAAATACTTATTTACTAGAATCATTCTGATGCCTTCAGGTATTTTAATATAGTAAAAGATTAAGAAAGAATGTTCTAAAAGATGTATTAAATATACAGAAAAGCTGGAATTGCTTGTGGATTTGCACATATACATTTTATTTTACGAAATATTAATGTTGAGCACATGGACTTTGTTGTTTCTATTCTGTGTCCTTCTGCTCATGAAACAGAAATTATTTTGGAGAGGAAAAAAGAAGGGTTAGAAACTATTCAGTATTCATGTTTTGAATGTTTTAAAATCATATTATAAAAGTGGTAATTTTCTCTCTGTAATATTCAATCAAAAATGTAACAGAAATAATTGTTTCTGTAGTAACCAGTTCTGAAGACCAGGGAGTTCATGTTCTGCAGTTTAGGCTAAATTCTTCATGCTAGTTTCTACAGAAAGCTAGAGATGATTGATTGCTCATATCATTTGATCCCAGAATTTGAAAACCTGAAGAAAGGAAAAGGGCTTGCATAAAATTAATCCATCTTCATATTTCCCTCCACTATCACGTATTCAAGAACATAATCCTAAAATTAAGACTCTTAGTCCTCTGAAAATTTAGAAGAAAAAAAGTTACCATTAACCACACTAAAAGCACTTTCACTACATATTATCTGTCTCTAGATTATTACTTGCAGAAGGAGGAATCTCAGAATGACTAGACAGTAAATTATGGCTTGGTTTTTTTTCCTCCACTATATCCCACCTGCAGTGAATACTGACAATAAAGTGTTTAGCATTAAATAAGCTGTGGAAAGAAAAAGTTGTGAATTTGTTTTCATATTTGGATCCCCAGAAGTAGCTATTTCTAATCTGCCTACATACAGCATTGATAAGAATGAAATAATTTTTTTCCCAATGAAGAGAAGCAAAACTGAGGGTAACTTTGTCTAAAAGTCTCTTCATGTTATGCTATTAGAGACAAAATTAAAGAAAATTTCCATATTTATGCTTGTAGTTTGCTGAAAACTTTAGTAAATGTAGTTATTGCTGACCTTTTATTCCAAAATATTTTTTTTTTCTTCTCTTTACCCTTACAGAAGGGTAAACCAGTCATTTATTTCTTTTGTAGTATGCGTCTATTAAAATGATTATTTACTCTCAGACTTTACTATTAAAATGGAACAATTTTGTGTTGCCTAGATACAGAACAGAAGGTTACTTTATATAACTAATACACATGAACAAACAAAGCAATCACAGATGGAAATTATTCTTTATTCTACTATTTTCTTTACCCTTTTTTGCCCCTTTTTGTCACCATCACTTCATATATTGTAACAATAAAAACATTCTTACTGAAGGTACCTACAGCTCTAACAGGATTTTATGGTCTTTCTTTTATATTCAAAGCATTTCACCAGCTAATTTTGTAAATGGATTATTGTGCCCATTCAGTAGATTGCTGGCACAAAGAAGAGGATAAGCTACGCCATTCAAGATTCCAAGCTTTACTTACAGCTCTAGTTTTATTTGAATGTAAATATGATGCAAAGTGTCTTCCCTGAAAAACACATAAGATTATCTTAAATTGTATTTTCTAATTTACCTCATGGGGCAATTTTAAAGAAATGCTGTTTCTCAAAGTCTGTTCTGATTCAAAACAGTCATCATAAAATGAAAAATAATAGAATACAACATTTTCAGTATGTTTGCAGAACTGTATAATTTCTTACTGTTATTATGTAGAAACTGTAATTCCCTTTCCAGTTTTTAATCTGAACTATATTTTTTTGCCATTTGTATGTTTTCTGTACATAAATACATTCCATTCTGGTCTCAATGGAATATACACACATATACGTGTGTGTGTATTTAGTATTCATCAAGTAACAAAAAACCTACACTTTTCGAAACACTTTAACCCACTGAGTGCTAGAAAAGGAAATGTAAGAAAAAAGAAATTGCTGAACTGGGAGAAGGTTGTAGAATCTACGCTCTGCACTGTGGTTCTTTCTTTTGGTTTTGCTTCTTGGTTTTATCCCATGGGAATTTAAAAAGTAATATAAATGTAATAAATAAAAAAAAAGTTACTCAGATACCACCATTTTCCCTTCTCTAAATGTTTTTTATCATTCATGCACACAACTTCCTTCTGCCTCTTCATCTTAGAGCTCCATGATTTTTCTAGGCTGTCTGAATAGTTACCCAGTTTACCAGAAAGACTGGAATCTATCAGAATTTAGAATCTACCTTGGAGACCATCCTTCGGGTCTGAGCAAGTCTTTAAAATAGGTTTCCCACAACCTGGGTGAACACTATCAGGGCAAGATGAGAAACAGCAGTTTCTATATACTGCCTGCGCCTGAGTGCAAGTCAGACTGGTTCCTAAGGGGAAGGCTCCCAGTGGAGTCTCCTTTCTGTAGGATGGTTGCTTTGTCTTAACTTAGGTGAAATCTATATTGGAAAACGTCAGTCTTTCCTAAGGTCTTCAGAGTTGCCTCTCTTTCTCCATTGACTGCACTACTAACTTAAACACTCTATTTTTGTAGAACAGATGCAAACTGTGGAATCAGGCATCTGCAAGGTCCACGGAGGTTGTGTCTGAGTCGAGCATCTAATCAAGGACATGTAACTAAAAGGCAAGGCTGTCAAACAAAACTCTCAGCATCTCTACAAACATATAAAATAATCTCTCCAGAAGCAATTTCCAGCACTGCTTACTAAGGAATATTTTTAAAAATTAATTTGATGAGTACTTTTATAAATCCCCCCCCATTTTAGACCCCCATGTGTGTGAGACAGAGGGCTTTGCTTTTGCATTGCAAATGTATACAGAAACCGAGTAGCAATAAACAAGGTAGTGGTAACTGGTATTTGACTAACAATTAGTGGAACTTGTAAAGCAGGCCAGATATTGTGAGTGTTCTTTTATATGAGTTGTTGAGCTGTTTGTCATCATTTGCTGAATTTGTTGCATTATGTAAAGAGAAAATTTTACTTGCATGCTACTTTGGGATCAAAGCAATGACTCACAGGCACTATTTGTCTGTTTGCGACAACAAGCCTTTGTACAGATATTCTTGCTGAAGATATCAGAGCTCCCAACAGGATGTGGAATTTTTATGGTGCTTTTTTCATTCTCTAACTATTTCATGGCAGGTCACCAAATATTTTTGTAAGTGGGTCATTGAGCCCATTCAGAGTTTTTCTTTTTATTCCCTATTTTTATCCAAGATTTTTCATCACATTAATAGCCTCCTGAGAAAGAGCTGCAGAGACACATCATCAGTGCATGGATATATTTATCTGTGTTGTCTAATACCAAAGCATAAAGTCTGAGAAAGAAAAATCGAAAAAGAAGATACCCAACCTTCTGCACAGAGCTCAGTATATTTTTTATGTTTGCTTGATTTGAAACATGTAACATATATATATGTTAAAAAAAAAAAATTAAGCATAAATCTAAATATAGATAATCTCCTTTCCAGTGAGGAGATAGATGGATACAAGGAATTCCATTTTCAAAGGCTGATTTAAGAACTTTTAGTTCCTTGTTAGTGCACCATATGTACTGCTTCCAGGACCTCAAACTTCAGGTTATATCCATGTCATTTAGCAGAAATGTTCAGCTACACAGAGATATGGAAATCTGAAAGTGTCATTTTCCAAGTTCCCTTGTACTTCCAGTTTCCCTCACTTCATAATTTGGATTTTTAAAAACTCCTGTTTACACAGTATTTTGAATAACCTAAGACTTTTCAAATCAAGTTAAATAAATGGTGTGAATTTGGGTAAAGAGCCCCCAACAGATTTTTTGAGAGTTTAATACCCATGAACTTTTATCTGAAATTACTACAGGTCTATGTCAGTATTTCTTCTGGTATCGCCCAGATAATTAATATTGCAATAAGTACAGTAAGTGCATGAAACCCTACTGCTTTGCTATACTGGAAAAAGGACTGATGGAAAAGGCATCTATGAAAGACACATTCAAGTGTGTATAAATGCTCTCTAGCCACACCATCCATACCCTCTGTTGAGCGTAGGCCTACACAGAAAGCTTTGTGGTAGGATTGCTTTAATCTTGCTCCCTCCTGCCTTCAACTTCTTCTCTCTTTCCAATTGCGGGTGGTGGTGGGTTTTTTTGTTTTTGTGTTTGGTTTTTTTTTGTTTGTTTGTTTGGTTGGTTGGTTGGTTTGGTTTGGTTTTTTTGGGTGTGGTTTGTAGGGGTTTTTTTGTGTGTGTGTGCATGTGTCAGGTCATGGTACTCTACTGTACCATGTATTTGAGAGTTAGAAATTAGAAATATCCTTATTTTACAAATGAAGAAACTGCAGCAGAGAAACTGAAAACCCAAGACACAGACAAAACCACTTTTAGAGTTAATAATAGAATAAAGAAGTACATGGCTCCCAGAGCTAAGCTCAGCATGCTGTAAAGTGAACGTTTTCGTCAACGATCTGAAAGTAAATAGAAAATCACTGACAATAAATCTTACAGATGACTGATGCAATGAAGGTAAAACACCCAGACAGCACGATATAAATCCACTTAGTATTCTGTTCTTTCTTCTTCAAACAAAAATTCTTTATCCAAAGCAAAACACAGATTTAAACAGGAACAACAAACAGAAGCCACACCTACAGAACGTGTGTGAATGTGAAAGAAGCAATGGGCAGTACCCTACAAATCAATGATTAAAAAAACCCTAGGGGGTTGGGGGTTTTTAGAGCAACTGAAGAGAAGACTCCAGTGTGATAGACTGATGCTATCTTTGGATATATAAGGAAGAAGCAGTTCATAAGAAAAGGGGGATGACTTCATCCCTACTACGAACACTGCAATCCATTCTGAGGTTTTGTTATTTCAAAGGTTTATCAGTGTGAATGAGGGATAAACTAAAAAAAGGACCAACTTGGGAAAATGACAGAGAAAAAACTATTAGGATTCATCTCTCCTCCTTTCAAATACTGTCAGTGCAGACAGCTGAGTTGGCCCACTAGGTCTCCCTTTAATATCAACTGTAATAAATATCAACTATGTTTTAGGCATACACATTTAAGGAAAGTAATCCTATTCTTTAGACTTTGAAGCCCAACCTGCTGAGATTTTGCAAAAAGATAATTGAGAATTTTAATGTAAAAATACCCTTCTGATCTCACCTCTCTTTTTTTTTTCAGGGAAAAGACATAAAAATAACAACAAAAAGGCTGTAAACTAAAGTGAGACAAATTGATTTGAGATATAAATCATGCAGGGCTTTTTTTAAAAAAAGCAAGTAATGATGATACTTTAGTCTAATGGTTAGAGCATAATGTTGACAAAAACACCATAAACGAGGAGATTTACTAGTTTAAAATTTAAGTGAGGAATTATTTCATTTCACAAAACATGCATTTGCCTACTGAAAGGCAACTTTGAAGGTGCTGTGTAGCTGTCTTTTTCCCGTTTCAGTGAACATAGATTATTTTTCAGTCTGCTAATAAAAAAGGGAACAGAAGTTTATGTTCTAGTCTAGGACCAAGACATGACTCACTTTAAATTTCTGCACACCCACTGAAAATGACATATAAGATGCTACATACGCATGAATGGTATAGCTAACTATGAACCTACCAGTAGCACCTACTGGGGAATATAACATCCTTATAGAATGAGAATTAAACTGGCCACACTAAGCAAAGTACTAGCATAAGAAACCTTACATCAGATTTGACCCTTTGATCAAGTCTTTCAATTTCATAGATTAGTCGACATTCCTTTTCTTAGCAGGAAGGAACAATTCTTATTTCCATGCAATTTTTTATTAATATGCAATTACTTTATTTTATAGCTGTGTTCCTCCTGACTAAATTTTCCTTCCCTTACACTATTAATTGTAATAGAGGACAGTCAGTGGGCTGTATTCAGTTAAACTTCCTTAATTCAATGTCCTAACAGAAGCAGGTGATCAGTGTGTTGTGAATGTGTATTGCTGTTACTCTATGACAGTGGATTAATTTGCATGTGGTAACTTCTGATCCCCTATGAAACAATCAGGGAACAATTTGTCATCTTGTCCTGCACAGTTTGTTTAGGATAGAAGTTCAGCTACTTTCCATCATATATTAAAAGAATAGTTCTATAAGAAATTGTGCTTCTCTCCAAATCTCTGAGAGATGTTGCCTTTTCATTACAGCACCACAAACAGGTAATTCCATTTTAAATATAAATGTTAAGTTGCATAACAAGGTAGATATTGCCTTTGCTTATGATTTCCCTGAATGCATGTTACAGATAACCCAGTTTTCCTGGTGCCATTTATAGGGATTCTGTGTTACTTATTACAACTGTAGCTAAGGATTATTTTCCTCTAATGGTTAGTGATTTTTTTATATAAATGAGTCGATGTTCTGGGAAGTAAAAATAAAAATTCATAGACTAAGTTTGTAACATATTTCAGGAGGATTGAGGGGGGAATTCAGGGTTGAAACTAATGCCTTGTAAAGAAGTCCACATTCCTTTAAAATTAATAATAATATTTAATAATAGAAACAATGCAACACAATCTAATTATGTTGCTAATGTGTCAGGAGACAATGCATGGACAGACTGATTAATGGGCTGAGGCCAATCGTGTGTGGTTCAACAAGGCCAACTTCCAGGTCCAGCACATGGGTCACAACAGTCCCCTGCAATGCTACAGGCTTGGGGACGAGTGGCTGGAAAGACGCCTGGGGAAAAGGACCTGGGGCTGTTGGTCGACAGCCGGCTGAATATGGGCCAGCAGTGTGCCCAGGTGGCCAAGAAAGCCAATGGCATCCTGGCCTGCATCAGGAACAGGGCGGCCCGCCCAGTGACTGTCCCCCTGTACTAGGCACTGGTGAGGCCGTACCTCAAATCCCGTGTTCAGTTTTGGGCCCCTCACTGCAAGAAGGACATTGAGGTGCTGGAGCGTGTCCAGAGAATTGCAAGGGAGCTGGGGAAGAGTCTGGAGCACAAGTGCTGTGAGGAGCAGCTGAGGGAGCTGGGGTGGTTTAGCCTGGAGAAGAGGAAGCTCAGGGGAGACCTTATTGCTCTCTACAACCACCTGAATGGAGGTTGCAGAGAGGTGGGTGCCCTCTCTTCTCCCACGTGACAAGTGATAGGACAAGAGGAAATGGCCTCAGGTTGCACCAGGGGAGGTTCAGATTGGGTATTAGGAAAAATTTCTTCACTGAAGGGGTTGTCAGGCATGGGAACAGGCTGCCCAGGGAAGTGGTTGTCACCACCCTTGGAGCTATTTAAAAGATGTGGTGCTTAGGGACAGGGTTTAGTGGTGGACTTGGCAGTGCTGGGTTAAGAGTTGGACTTGATGATCTTAAAGGTCTTCTCCAACCTAAAAGATCCTACGGTTCTATAACTGCATTGTTCCTATGCCATGAATATTCATATTTATATGTTTTTTCTGTCATTCAACTAAACAAAAAAGGTTACAAATATTTTACACAGAAATTAGCCCTTTCCTAAATGATTATTTGAGAAAGAGAACTGAAAAAAAAAAAAATAATCATTGTACTTAATTATAAGACACAGTTATAAAGACAGTAACTGGCTAGAGAAGTGCAAATCACTGAAAAAATATGGTTCAAATCTGCATCATAAATTGGATTGTAGCTATTACAAGGAACAAAGGGATGTAGAGAAATGTCATGGAGTGAACAGTAGAGAAAAAGAATGAATTTGTAAGCAGCATTTTCAGTATCTGGTTATTTAATTTGAGGACAACAGCACACACCTTTGTATCTTTTAAGCTTAGCAGTTCATAACTGAATTTACATGCATTTACCTACTTACTAAATGCCTCACATCACTTCTAAAAAGACATTGCCATGTGAATTCAAAGAAATTAGATGAAAACAGAGCCCAAAACAAACCACAGATTCACTGGTGACTTAATAGGCCTCCTGTGTGAAGCAAAATAACATGCTGAAATGAAGAATTACCCTAACCTGTCTAGCCTAACACAACTTAGTATAACGTTTTTAGGGACTCATTATTCATTTATTTATATTTGGTTTGAGGCAGAAAACCTGCTTAAATCCCAGTCTTACAAATACTTAAGGACAAGGAGATCTGTACACGTGACTAGGACTTCCAAATAACAGTAGCTGTAAATGTAATGTTTACCATCTACCAGCAAACAGAGTTTTATCTAAAAATACCAGGCTGTGATGCACTTTCCATTAGAGACAAGGTTTTTCTGTTACTTATTTCCTGTTGAGTCTAAAGCTAAATGTGAAACTGTCTTCTACAGCTGCTATCACATCTATATTACAGGAGGAACAACTCCCCCAAATGACAGCCAGTTTATCACACCAAGAGTCAGAGTGAAGAAGCATGGCTCCTCCAGCAGTAACCAAATCTATCAGACCTCAAGAGAAGCACAATTGCCCAAAATCCCTTTCACAGTAAATTCTGCCAGTATAAAAAGTTTCACAGGTAAGTAAATGAGATCACAGGATTAAAAGAATGAAAAACATTGCTAAGAAAATTACCCAGACATGAAACTTTATAAAAAAGAATAAGTTGGTATTTATGAAAATTCCAAAGAAATATTGGAATCATGATATAATGACACAGAATATAGTGATACATAGATATTATTATCTCTTATATAAGATGTATTTTACATTTGATATATATTTGTGATATTAAGTTGCAGTAGTGTGAAGGAAGAAGCCATGCTCAGTCCTGGAGAGAGGAGAGTCAGTGGGAAAGGTGAATATAAATGGAACAATTTGGAAGAGAACTCTGAGACAGAGAAGTAACGGTATAAACAAACCAGGCAAAAATATTAACAACAGATCGAGGGTTTTGTACACATCCCATTAGAGAGTAGTAAGAACTGGATAGCAATTGGAAAATATGTACTTTCTCAATTGTCAGCAGTGACAAAGGGAGGAAAAATATTAGCGACAGCTTTTCCCTCTCTCCTTACAGACTTTAGTGTAAACAGTGCTGCCTACTTCTGTCAGGGAAGCCATACAATAAACTGAGAAACAATGTTCACCTCAAGCTGGAATGACCATTGCTGCTTCAGGTGTTTCTCTAGAGAAAAAACAATTGACAATTTAGTTAATGCACACAGGATTTCTTTCATGTCATGTTATGTTAGGACCGATACCTAGGGGTACTCCTCTGTGAAAGGGTAGTCCCAAGATTCTGGGACTTCTCCAAATTACGCTGAGCAGGAATTTCAAACTGTCTCCCTTTTGTAATCTTCCCACTTCTTCCACCTCCAGTGAAAATGATATCTTGGTATGGGTGTTTTAGCAGCACTGTTGAGTGACCCTCTCCAAACATTCATTCTGTCCTTGATTTGCTAGTGAACTGTATTCTAAATAAATAGATTTTAATAAAAACATTTGCTTTTGGCAGACCAGAACTTTCCAACAAAATGAAACTGGCCATTTGAAAATCAGGAAACAAGATAACAAGAAATATTTATGATATATAGAATCCCACTTTTCATTTTCTTTCCCACTCAGCTCATCTATACTTTTGCATCTTATGCTTGTTTTCTTATCTTTCTGATAGCACAAAAAAACTTTTGCTTTTTTCAATGAAATAAATATTAATGAAAATTAATGGCATAACAGCCCAAACCAAAAGATAATTCTTGATTTATGGTCAAGTTACACACTCATGAAGATCAATTTTGGATTACTCCAGCAAATGATCCAATATAGGTGGATTTATGAATTTCATGTTACTGCTTTTAAATGTTAACATTTATGATATATTGAAATACTTCAGGTTATGTGTCTGTGTATAACTAAGAGCTTTGAATAATTTCAATTCTTACGGTTAAATGATTTTCATTTCTTTTCACACCTCAAAACACATTCCATATCCATAATTTGAGTGTTTTTCTCGGCTTTCAAAGTCATGTTTTCCTAGTTCTGACACTGTAACATACTGTAGTAGTGATGAGAATCAGACTATAGCTATCTTAAGAATATTTCTTTACTATTATATGTTCAGTATGAAGTCAGCTTGATAGTTGTTATTAAAAAAAAAAAGAGGCTTGTTATTTCAATAATAATACATTCGCAATAAGCAGGCTAAATTAATTAAAACACTTGTTTATGCCACAACCCTCACTGTCTTATAAGACTCCTAAAAGAAACAGTTGACAAAAACTAATGAAAGTTGGAAAATGGAGAAACAGTTTCTAAATATTAATTACTAAGAAGATCTAGGAAACCCTTCCCGTAATAACTTCAGAGTGAGAACTTAAAGCAAGCTTAGTTCTTAAAGGACTCAGCAGTATCTGAATAGGGGTTTCAAAAATAGCAGTTAGCCATTAACATCAGTACTTACCTGCTTTAACTTATGTCCCTAGACTTCAGGCAGGTAAGTTGAACAATTGGTGAGAGAAAGTATAATCATTCCTCTATGACAGAAAGGCAATGAGACAGAATGTTGTAACACACAACAAAGATCAGCCATGAAGTCTGCAAATCTTTGCAAGTGAGTCCCATTCTCTCAAGCTTAACTGCTTGATAAGAAAAAAAAAACCCATAAAATAGATTCATCAGGTTTCATTTATAACAAACTTCCTTAAAATCAATTAATTTCATTTAGAACTCTAAATAAAAATAAAGGGCACTAAGTACTACTAATCTGAACTACACACAGGGAATACATGAGTCATCTATCTAGTTTCCAAGAAAATGAGCACAGTAGTCTTTTAATATATGAAACCAGAGTTTTAACGGACTCTGTTCTACAGCACTATGTAAAGCATTAAGTGTGTTAAATGTCTGTTCAGACATCAACAGAAGACACAGGAGTGGAAAAAGCTGAATTTTATACAATAAAATGTCAATGTCATTTTTAAGACCTATTAGTACTGGAAGTGTCTTTTTTTTGCCTTGAATACTGAAAAACATAATTCAGTTCAAACTTCCAACATATTTTTTGAGGTGTCTTCAGTCATTTTGCGAAGTCCTTCCTGGTTTAACTCAAATATTTTTTAACACAGTAAGTGAAAATCTAATTGGAAATGTTTTGTCCTAGATTGTTGAATTCCTTTCAGATTTTTACCATTCTGCTCTGCTTATGAAATTTCTCTTACTTATACAGTCTGAACACATACACAGCAGAGAGCAAAGAGGATACAGAGCTGTATTTTCTTCTCTACAGTGAGCCTCAAAATGCCCACTTAGGCAGTGATGAAAATGACATGTCTACCTAAGCTTAACTGAAGGTATTAAGGTATCAAAGAAGCCTAACCAAACTTAGAGACTTCACGGAAGTTTTTAAGAGTAGAATTTCTCTTCATCTGAGTTTACCAAGGTTAAGGATGCCACTGAATCTTATCATCTAGGTTCTTTTAGTCAGACAACGGAAAATGTCTAATGGCAACTATGCCCATTTTTAATGTAGGGTAAGAGTTATGAGCCTTTGTTCTAGTCCTGTGCTGCAGTTAATGGTAAGGGATTGCTGTCAGACTCTCAGAATTTCTGAAAGGGAAGGTTAAGTAAAATATAATCGCTATATTATGCTAAATTCTATGGCAGCTACATGAATGCTCTATGAGCATCTACAGAATTTATACGACAGGTTTTATACAGGATCTTCAGAGCTCTCACATAATCCTGCACTGGACAGTGCAGTCAAAAGAGTGGCAGTGGTAATTTATAACAGTATGTTCTGAATAATGTATCCTTTCCTATTCTTGTCCTACTACACAAGAAAACTCAGAGTGGTATGCAGCACTATAAAAAGTGGTATCAGTGCTATAAAAAATTTTATTATCATGATTACTGTGCACCCAGAAATTCCACAGTGTCCATATGATGTCTGGAAAAAGAAGAAAAGAAAAATACAAGCAAGCAAGCAAACAAACAATGTTGAGGACAATTGAAGTTATTTGTATCATCTAAACAGCTGAGAAGCAAGATACCAAGTATCCCTGCGCAAAGATTGACTGGATGCTAGCTATAATGTATTCGTCAGTATCTCTTTCAAAACAGTTCCCTTTGCAAGGCCATTTACCCTGGGATGGCAGTGGGGCTGTTTCTTTCTAGTTGTTATGGGGTTTTTTTCCTTCACTTTAGATTTACTCTTCTCAAATCAACACAAGCTGTCACATTTATGGAGGAAGGAATATAAAACTTGTCAAAAAATAGTTCATGCCTTTTAAACCTGGAAATAAATTTTACTCCAAGAAAAAGATGATTCTGTGAGATTGCAAATAAATCTGCTATGCTCAAGGCTAGGAAAATATTTATACCAAGTACATAGATCATTATCAGACATAATTCTAGTTCAAGTCTAAACTGACAATAAAGGATAATATATATACACTTAACAATAATGACATATTCAGATGTCTATTCAATTTCTGCTATTAGTGGCCTTTAAGCTCAAAAGTAATTTTGTTCTTGATCAGCTTATTTTCTTTGGCAACTTTCTTTGCTACTTAATCCCTCATAAACACTCAAAGTCAGTTTTTTTCCCTATACTTCACTTACTACTTCACCAATGCCCTCCAATTCATTTTAGTATTGTGGCTCTCACAGTGAAGCTGTTATGCAAACCTAGATTATTTCAGTAATTAAATAAAAGTAAAATGGGCATAACATTTAAAAACAACATGTGGTGGATGAGATATTGTTTTCTTCATACAGTATCTACATAAATCATGTTTTCCACAGAGGACTCTTCAAAGCCTTGTATAAACTACAGGCTTTGTCTCCTGTTGTTCAATAACTCTTTCAAATTCCCAGAAAAAACACCAAAACCTGCTTTGGTAAATCAGTCCTTCTGACAGTGAAGTATTATCAATGGATGTTTCAGTGGTGGGATACCCAAACACTGAAGGAAAGCGCTAACTTAAAATAAAATATTCACTGCTGATTACAAATGAAAACATCATTTTCATTTTTATTATTTCCATAAAATGAAACATTACTGTAAATTTTTTCAACAGAGATAATAACAGTAAGAAGTCAAATCAGTTCCCTCAATACAGTGTTCTGATAGGAAAGGATGAATTAAAAGACTCCTACCAAATCAAGGATAAAATTCAGTACGCTATTTGATGGTAGGTTATGAATGACTGCAATTTACAGAATTAGAAAATTTTGTGATGAGAAGAGATGAAACAGAGTAAGATGTGGTCAGTCTGATGTAACTTATTTGCCTTATTTATGTTCCTTGCTAGGACCTAAAATTCATACAGGTAACAACTGAGTTAAAATTGAGTAAGAAAACAATAGCATCAGACTGGTCGATGAGAGATATTCTGGTCAGAAAATCAGTTTTTCAGATCCACCATGTTTCATTCCATAAAAAAAAAACCTGCATTTGCTTTATGGTTTTCTTTCCAGTTTTAGTTCTGCAGAGTACAGAATTTATAAATATTTGTCTGAATAAATGTATGCAAATGAAAGGAATAGTAAAGTCTTTCAGCATCTTTTACTACGGACTTGACTTTTTGTCAAAAATTAATTACTTTTAACACTACAAGGAAACCAAGTATATTTTAAGCAGAGAAGAAAAATTACAAAATGAGAAAAACTTAAATGTGATTAAGTCATTCATAAGTAAAAAAAATACAGCTCTTACTGTTATATTTACAGATAAACAAATGTTATCTTTCCCTTTGTCTTATTTGTCATCTATCTTTTCTTTTTTTTTTTTTTTTGTAATGTATCTTCGAAACAGCATCTCTCTGTTCTTTGTTACTTTTTCAAGTACTGTCACCTGCCAGCAGCACTGAGTCAGGTTTGGAAGTCATGTTTTAGAAAGATCTATATAGAAAAGATTGGAAACAATTAATAGCAAAGGGAACTGGCAGATGAGGTTGCTAAACCTCCATCCATCGCATCTGAGATTTGTGGTGGTCTGGTGAAGCTCCCACTGATTGAAAAAAGAGGAACATAACCCCTGTCTTTAAAAAGGGAAAAGAAGAAAATCTGAGGAACTACAGGCCAGTCAGTCTCACCTCTGTGCCTGGCAAGATCATGGAGCAGATCCTCTTGTAAACTATGCTAAAGACACAAGGAAAATGAGGAGGTGATTGGTGACAGCCAACATGGCTTCACCAAGGGCAGATCGTGCCTGACTAATATGGTGGCCTTCTACGATGGGGTTACAGTGTTGGTGGAGGGCAACTGATGTCATCTACCTGGACTTGTGTAAAGCATTTGACACTGCACCACAGAGCACCCTTGTCTTTAAATTGGAGAGACATGGATTTTACAGGTGGACCACTCAGTGGATAAGGAATTGGCTAGATGGTCATACTCAAAGAGTTGTGGTCAATATCTGAGTAGAAAGCAGTGATGAGCAGTGTTCCTCAGTGGTCAGTACTGGCATCGGTGCTGTTCAACTTCTTTGTCAGCGACATGGACAGTGGGACTGAGTGCACCCTCAACAAGTTTGCTGACGACACCAAGCTGTGTAGTGCGGTCGACACGCTGGAGGGAAGAGATGTTATCCAGAGGGACCAAGACAGGCTGCAGAGGTGGGCCACTGCCAACCTCATGCAGTTCAACAAGGCCAAGTGCAAGGTCCTGCACCTGGGTTGGGGCAATCCCAAGCACAAGTACAGGCTGGGCAGAGAATGGATAGAGAGCAGCCCTGAGGAGAAGGACTTGGGGGTACTGGTGGATGAAAAGCTGGACATGAGCCGGCAGTGTGCGCTGGCAGCCCAGAAAGCCAACCACATCCTGGGCTGTATCAAGAGAAGGATGGATAGCAGGTCTCTCTCTCCCCGTCTAACCTGGAGTACTGTGTCCAGCTGTGGAGCCCTCAACATAGGAAGGATATTGACTGGTTGGAACAAGTCCAAAGGAGGGCCACGAAGATGCTCAGAGGGCTGGAGCACCTCTCCTGTGATGAAAGGCTGAGAGAATTGGGCTTGTTCACCCTGGAGAAGAGAAGGCTCTGGGGAGACCTTATAGCAGCCTTCCAGGACCTGAAGGAGGCCAACAAGGAAGCTGGGGAGGGAATTTTTACAAGGGTCTGTAGTGACTGGACAAAGGATAACAAGCAAGCAAAACAAAGGCTTCACTGCCTAGAGACTCTCCTCCCATTTGACACTGTCTTGATGCAAACTACTGGAGGAAACTGTCCACAGATCTAAAGACATTAAGTGGCATGTTTCTGCTCAGTCCCATGCTTTGTACAAGACAACAGAGACAAATGAACAAAGAGATAAGCCTAATAGTAGAAACTATGTAGAAGCCAAATTTGAGCATGTAAAAAAATTTCAGTTGTTGAATGAGATTTCTTTGTCTATGTTCTTCAGCATCTTCTACCCCATTTTCATTTTTCTTAGCTGTCCTTTCTTTAGCATATTCACCTCATGGCATCATCCTTTATCTCTATTTCATATTTTTCCCACCAGATTATTCTCCTAAGAATGCCTTCTCTGCAAATAAATTACCATCGATTACTTCCTCCACCCACATATTCTCTATGTGCCGCTGTTAGCCTCCTTCCTGTCTCAAGGAAGATTTTGGTGGAGAGACTGCCCACTGCTCTGTGTCTGTGCATTCTTTAACAGGGACAGGTATCATTCTAGTAAGTCTCGCAGAAAGAAAACATGATTAATCCTAAGGGCAAGTACTGCCCAAAGGAAGCACAAATATCTCCCCTGACACCATCAATGGTTACTCATATTTCATAATATGTATTCAGCCTAGATACTAGGATTAAAAAACAAACAAACAAACAAATAAACCCAACAAACCAACCAAACCCAAAGCCAAAACCCAACAATGGGTTCTTAGTGAAATTGAAGAGGGAAAAATCAGTAGCTGGTTTTTTTTTTTCATAAGATTCCCAAAATAGTTCTGTGGTAGCTATGAAACCTGATATTGGCAACAATCCCCAAGAATATTGTGGGTCAAAGACTTATATAAAAGGTTACAAACATAAAGCAGGATAAGAAAATAGTAGTTCAATCTTTGTACAATAAATCATATAAAAGATGAATCACAGGATTACAAGGGAAATACATACAAAAAAGTTTATCAAGTTCAAAAGCAAACACAAAGGACAGAATTGCACTTATAAATTTTATTTAAAAAATATGTAAAAATAGCATTTACAGAAAGGGATAATCCTTGAAAATCAGTAGAGTTTCATGGTGTTTAGCATCTGTGGGAAATGGTTTTCCTGCCTATAGCTAGAAAATATCTGCATGAATCCTGCATCTGTAAGTAGTCAGACTCAATTTTCAGAGATTATCAATGGAAATCCATGTACCTAGCTCCGAAATACTGCAAGACAGATAATACTAATAGCATTAGTAATAGTAGCAATAGCAATAGTAAACATCAATAGAGTTTAACTAGGCTTTATTCAATTAAGAAAAACATTGTGTTATTGCTTTCTGTTAGGTCAGGATTATATTCACAAGGTTTATATAAAATGCACACAATTTATTTGATTTAGATACTCATAATATTTTTATAAGATCAGGAAGTTTTTTTATGCACTAGAACACTCAAAAGAAGATCTGTTTTTGTGAAATCTTCCAGAAATGGCGGGGGTGGG
>NW_010260538.1:0-699 GCF_000690775.1 Eurypyga helias
CCCCAGATTAATTAATATAGAGATTTCATACTGGAGGTGAGTGTATGGATGACCTTTTTAGTTAGATCATCGAACCCCAGAGTGGTTTGAGGGGGGAGGAAACTTACCACCTGTTCCACCCCCTGCCACGGACAGGAACACCTTCCATAGCCCAGGGTTCTCCAAGCCTCATCCAGCCTGGCCTTGGACACTCCCAGGGATGGGTCATCTGCAGCTTCTCTGGGCAAGAGAAGTTGGCCTTCGGTGTGCTGGTAGTGTGTACCGTGAACAGCAGTGGCGTGTAAGCTGAAGGCACCGCTGCGTGTCCTGCAGCCGGAGTTCAGAGCCGCTTGCTGAGGAGGGGCCAAAGGAAATCCCGTCTCTGTTTCCTGACATTCCTTACGTGCCAAGACTAGGGGTCTGGGGTGCGGGGCGGGGATGTGGGACTGGGCCGGTGCCCACAGGCTCATTAACTGTTCTGCCCATTTAAATCCCAGGCTCTCTTTCAAAGGTGGTTGAAGGGATTTTTGGATTTGCCTGGCTATTTGCTGTTTTAAGCCATGTAAGAATAATACAAAAGGCCACCTGGCAAAAAGCTGCTTAAGACGCAAGTAAAAGGAGCTTTTTGTTATCAGAACCTTTGATCAGGCAGCAAGTGCCCATGGAACTTCATTGTCTTGGGAACTCCATTTTTGCCTCTGCTTCGGATTTCAGGAAAAT
>NW_010260539.1:0-231 GCF_000690775.1 Eurypyga helias
GAGTAGGCCCCGGCCTCTCCCGGCCCAGGCCTTCATCCGCCCGGAACGAAAGCAGTGCTCTCCGGGGGCTACCCCAGCCAAGAGGTGTCAAGTAGGTTTCCTTCGTGTTTGAAGATGAACTTTCAAACGGGAGGGAGGCGAGGTGTCTAATTTCTCACCACTGGAAAACCGGTCTCTTATTTTTTTTCCAGTGGCTTTTCAATTTTTTCCCGCCACCACCCCCACGACAAC
>NW_010260539.1:262-2922 GCF_000690775.1 Eurypyga helias
TGAGTCCGGCAACAGCCTGATGGACACTGAGGATGCACAGCTGCTTATGTCTGAGAAGCGCTTCAGAAATGCTGCATGAGTGTCTTTTCACCAGAGAAGAAAAAAAAACCTAACAGGTCTGTAACATCAGCCACAGGGTAACGGCGCAAAGATTGTAGCCATTAGATGTTGTTCTAGGTGTTTTCTATTCCTGTAAGAGATGTAACTTCTGTTTGTCGTCTCACTTGACAGTTATGGGAACTTATGAATCGCAAGCCAAATAACCCATTTAATTTTCCCTTCTTTGGGTAGCAAATCCATAGCCAGACAAGAGACAGCAGTAAGTTTCTCTGGCCAGGTTTGCTGGCGATCTGTCTCTGCTGCTACTGGAGCTTGCCTGTTTGTAATGCTCAGCAGGGAGCATGTGTTCCTACATGCTTTCTGAAATATTAATACACAAAATTGTACTGAGGTTTCTGATAGCAGCAGATTGGCTTCTCTGCGGTTTTCTGATTAGAGGTGTATTGGTGATTCCGAGAAGCCAGTGGCGCCGAAATGGGTTAAACCTAATAAGGTTTTGAAAGCTGATAGCGTAATTTAAGAGGGCTCAGAGTCACAAAGCTACAGACCTGGCTGACCCCAGCAAATTACAGTGTTTGTTAATGTTCTGTTATAGATATCTTCTAGTCAACCAAAAGCAGATATATTAAGTGAAAAATTGACTTGTGGTTCACAGAAATAGGTTAGCCTTTCTGCCTTGTTTTTGACAGTTCGTCGACTTAGATGTAAAGGAGGGGCATCAAGGCTTCTGTTTTTACCAGGGCTCTTGGGGAATGCAACCTTCAAAAACATTAACTTTAGCTTCCAACTAAAGAAACATAATTGCCTTCACATCTTTATCATCATAATCTTACACAATATGTGCCCCTTGGGAAATCTAAAAACAATTTAAGGAATGGAAGGCATGGGAAAAATCCTTTTACTTTGAGCATGATGATTATAATCATATAAGCTTTAGAATCAGTGCAACTGAAATATAAAGAAAGAGTGATTAAAAAAAGCACTAAAATTTATATTGTGCTTTCAGAATCAATGTTAATTAAATGAAGTGGTGGACAACTCACGGAATCTTCTTACTAAATGTTTAATGACAATAAGTTGGCTTAGGAACATTTCTTGCAGTCTTTCAAGGAGGGTTTTACTGAAATTGTTTCCAACCAGGACAAGCTGACAGCTTTTAAGAATCCAGTAGCTGAATAGGGAAAAGGGATTTTCATCGTTACTAGGTCTAAATTAATGCAAACAATGAGCAGAGGTAACAGTCTCATGACTCCTCTTATAATCTTGTTATGCTCTGAAGAAGGCATCTGAATTCCCATGCCTCCCCTATTCAGTAATGAAAATGCTTTCCTAGGCATAGGCCAACACGAACGGGAACAGCAGTCAGCAGATGAAAAGACTGGGCAAACTAGGAATACAGGTGCACAGTGTCGATGGTGCAGACTTCAGGTTATATGTTAGCTGACATTCTTGAGACAGAAGCTATAAGGCCTCTTTTACCCAAAGAGTATAGCATCAGCAGCACCATTTCGCCACTAAGGCTGTTTGCTGAAGCTCAATTTATAACTTTCATTAAAAAGCAATAGTCTGAGCACAGGCAAGGCCAGACACTCTCTTTTGGTACCTGTTCAGGCCCAAGAATGTTGCTGTACTGATAGGACTGTCTAAGGAAGCTAATCCCTCACAACAGAAGCAATATTGTCAGGGAGAAAAGCGGGTACCAGACAAAGTCACTTGCGTTCTCCAAGCATGCTGCCTCTGCCCTCCCTTCTTACTGCTGTACAGACTGACTGGGCCATCCCAGTATGAGAGAGAAACCATAGTTCAAAGGGAAGGGGAGGGTGTTTGACACTGTCCTGGGAAATGTGGGGAGCCAGGGGCCACCAGGCACTGCCTGGACCACCACTAATGAGTTTAAAACGTGCACTGTTGCTGTGTGATGTGATGATTCCTCAATGTATATTCCCTCAATACACTGCTCCAGAGGCAACTGATTCAGATGTATGATTCTCTTCATTAAATAACCTTCTGACATACCCCTTTTAGGAAATGAGAATTTAAGTACAGTAAGCAATATAAGTAGCATGTGATGATCGGACAGAATTTGAGTGTAAAGTGGAATTAAAATCTGGGTGGTTCTGAATGTTAGTGCTGTCTATGTATAGACCCCACCGGCTTTAAGAAGAAGATACTCTGATGGGTCTGCATTCTACAAAAATAGCATTCCAGGTGAGATTTTTATACCCATTTCCTTTAGAGTTTAAGCACTCGCCTGAATTCAGTGCATTCATCTTCTATGCCAGTGACTACAGTGTCACTGCTGTCAGTGCTGCCTGAAGGCCCAACTCCTTCAATGATCAAAATACCTTTTCTCTGAGAGTGCTTCTGGGGACATCATAAAGGTGCCACAAATAGCCTCAGTAGAGAAACTCTCGGTTTAGCTCTTAAAGTGACCTCTCATTCTTATTCCAAAGTAAATTTATGGGAGGGGACCTTGGTGCCCATTGGAGGCAGTATAAACACTCTCATAGTTTTCAAAGAGAGACCTGGAAGTCAATTCTCTTCAATTTTGTTGCTACTCTGTATAAAAGTTAAACAAACTGTTGTGGTTTAACTCCGGC
>NW_010260540.1:0-247 GCF_000690775.1 Eurypyga helias
TTGTCTCGCCGCTGCCGGCGGCTTCGTTTTCCTAATGAGCGTTTAATGAGGGTTGTGATTCAGTGGCCCCTTCCACCTCGCGGGAGGGCAGAGCTGTGGGGAGTGGGACAGTCCCCATCCACTGGGGACCCGGTCGCTGGTGGCAGTGCTACTGTCACTTCAGCTGGGGGCCCAAAGCTGCTATTCCCGGCTCGGCCCCACGAGCACCCACTGAGTCACGCTGCGCCTTGCCCCCTGCCAGCCGGGC
>NW_010260540.1:488-728 GCF_000690775.1 Eurypyga helias
TTGGGCATGCCCCCGCATCCCCCTGCCCTCCCGGCACACTGAGCCATTCCCAGAAAACAGGAACGACATTTGCCACCCCGGGATTTGCACGACAGGCACCGGGTGCACAGGGGAAGCCGCCTCTTAGTCATCGCCACTGGGATGGAGAGAGGAACCAAGCCGGGAAAACAAGAAGTCACCAGCCACCGGCACCTGCCCCCAAACCCTCACCGGTCCCCGAGGGGCCACGCTGCCCCCGGG
>NW_010260541.1:0-334 GCF_000690775.1 Eurypyga helias
ATGATTCTATGTTTCTATGGTTTTATGATGATATGATCTCATCTCATCTAATCTATAGTAAATGCTTATACTGCACTATGAGTAAGAACACACACACAAAAAAAAAACCCTATACAAAAATGGACAATAATATTAGAGCTGCTTAAAAATGAAACAGCGATGTTAACAGCTTGCATCTCCATGTTTTGACATTTTCCAGGATTAAGCAATCACCTTGAAAACAATACATAACCAGTCTCAGAATTCTGTTCTATCTACACATATACCAATATCCTTGCCTAAAATTAGACTTCAGCTTTTCGTGAAAGTACCTGAGTTCTAGTCAAAAATCCTG
>NW_010260541.1:359-5948 GCF_000690775.1 Eurypyga helias
AGCTCAGCATCTTCAAGATCACATGATTTTTACTGGGAGATCTGGCTTCTCAGCAGATTTGAAAAATTAAACAGGCTGGATATGGAGGTAAGAAACTCATCAGAAATCAAGGGTGTCGATTACAAAACTCTTTCTATTAAAACAGGCAGTGAAAAGAAGCAGCAGCAGTCATGCTATACAAGTGTGAGAGGAAAAAGCTGATCCACTTAACTGTAAAACTAAACTGACATAGAGATAACACTGAGGGAGTTACATCTGTCGTAAACCAGGAGGCATCATGTAGAGCATCAGCGTTTCAGCAGGTACAGTAAGCATTAGAGGAGACACTCTGCAGTTCTTTGTGCATAATACAAATCAGGTTTATTCAAGAAGTGCTGGAGAGCATCTTCCTGCGAGCCAGCAACTTTGCCTGCAAAAGGGACCACAAAGTAGAGAATATACACAGAAAGCAACAGCAAACACACAGATGGTGCACTGTCATACAATCTGACCATACTTGAAAATCAACTTGTGTGTGACAGAATTTTGCTTTTACAAAGGAGAATTCACGTGTGGGGTGGGCAAGGCAAAAAGTATGCATTCTGCATGGAGATCAGGACTTGGAAACAAAGCCGGGTATAAACCAACCTGACATTATGAACACAGGCCAGGCAGGCACTGACTACAAAAAAATGGCAGCACCTGAGGACTGTTTCAGAAAACACAGCTGGACGTGAAGGGTTTGCTTGTGTTTCCCAATGCTAGCAGCTTTCCCTCTGCACAACATTTGAAAATGAAGGCAGAAAAGAAGTAAAAAAAAACCAACCACACAAAGGAGGGTAGAAAAAGAGAGAATGAAAACCCCAAAGAGAAAAGCAGAAAAGCTGTGCAAGAAAGCAAAGTCAAGACTACACATGCTGCCTGGCTAAAAAGAGAACTCAAGATGGCACAAGAAAGTCCTGATAGCTTTCCAAAAGCAAGGGGAAAAAAAAAAAAAAGGTGTTAAAACATGCGGAGATGAATAGAGCAAGCGAAGAACCCATGGCAAGCACAGACAAAGAGAAGCACGTTGCCAGTACATCCTGCCTTCTCTTCAGGGGCTTTCAAGGACACCAGAAAAGAGAACAAGCGAGTGCATTGAGGAACAAAAAATTCCACCTACATCCCGTGCGTTGATCCAGGAAGACTACTGGTGGCAAAAGGCCTTTGAACCATCCCAATCTGTATGAAATTCGTCCAAAGCAGGGTACCTTGGGCTCACTACTGACACTGCCAGGCAAGGAGAGTTTGGTGTGTGGTCAAAACATGTGAACGGGTTGTTAACAGGTTTCACACCTGCTGTGGAGATGGGACCTTTCAGGGCGTGGCTCCACTGCTGGATCTGTGAAGCAGGGAATGGAGGAGGACGTTTCTGGAAGCGCAGCAAGAACTGGCTTACACTAATCTTCATGGCCCCTTCAGAGATTTTTGCTAACCTCCTCCTTCTTCTCTTTTGCCAGCTGAGATATTTATGAACCTGACACAAAATAATCTCAGACTGACCCCCGCCGCTCCTTTACCCTGCATTACACAGGGGGTTCCCAGCGATCCCAGGAAAATCTCCCCGCCTGCGCGTGGGGCTGCTGCTCTGCAGACAGATGAAATGGATCACACGCCTTACATAACTGCCCACATCTTCAGGGCTCATCCTTGTCAGATGTAGAGAAGACAGGGATTTGACTGTTCTGCTCTAATAGCTGCCTGAAGGCAGGCTCCAGACAGATGTGGCTGAGCTGGTGATAGAGTGACCAGGGCACCGCCCTGCAGGCTTGTGTTAGATAGCTAAGCCATTGTAGGCCTCATGACACCTCCCAGCCATGGGGTACTCAAGCCACCCCATTCCCCACATGTAGGGGCAGCGTCTGTGAGATCTGAGTGGGTGCTGTGAGCAGCAAGCCCAAAAGAGGCAAGCCCAAAAAAGCACCCCATGCAAACAGCTGCTGGGCCTTTCATGGGCTGAGTGCTGGTCATTTTGCCTGCAAGTCAGAAAAGTGCAATGCAATTGGGAATCACCCTTATATCCATTTTAGAGGGAGAGCAAATACAGTGATCATTTTAATTACATTAAAAGCTACGTGTCAAGCAGTTAACCTTGCGCAGCCGCTTTTGCAATTTGGTTGGATTTGAATGGATTCAGTTTGCACTTAGATTTGAATCTGGGATTATCCCTTAATACACCATTTTTTCATCATTTCATATAATTTCATTCCACGCAACCTCCTCAGCAAGAGCTCCTGTCACATCTTAGAGCAGACTGGATGTCACTGCACCATTCACTCAATCTAGGCTCTCCCCCAAGATCAAGGATGCACAGTTAGTTAGTTAGTTTGCTTGTTTACGTATTTAGCCAGGCTGCAAAATCCAACTTTTAGGGGACACACAAACAGCCTTTGATCTTTAGTAACAATCAGCAATGAGCTTTTGATTCTTGCAACTGCTTACATCAATTCGCCATGGCTCACAAACTCAAGGCTGTCTTCCCAAGGAGAAGGACAAGAAATATCTTCTTTGTCCTTTTTGTTCGGTTTGAATGTTTGTTAGCTTTGAAGATGAAGGTTTAGGCTTTCTTCTTAATCTTCTGGTCCCCAGAGCTGGTGAGGAGGAGCTGGGGAAGCAGGGAGCATGGAGGAGGCAAGTGGGAGAAACAGAAGAGGTTGCAGACCAGAGAGAATGTCAAGACTCACTCTAATTGGTGATGATGGGACTGTATGGAAAAGCTGAGACCCAAAGATTATTCATTGCTGCAGGTTTGCCAATATACTTTTGGATGTCCACTGACTTAGGTCGGGATGGCAGAATAGACTTCTTCCCTTCACTATTTGATTTTTTGTTTAAAAAGCAGACTACATTAGGTGTGAAGTGTTTCATCTAAAACTTGAATAAACATTTGGCTAATACCTTATCCTAAAAGAAGCTGAGAAACGGTCTGTTCCAAAACCCTAGGTCATGTGTTTTCTTAGTAATTTAGTAATTTCCAGACTAAGACTGTGCTCAAATCAAGAGACATTAAGAACCAGTAAACTGTAGACTGAGACCCACTTGCTATGAGTCAAATTACCTTGTTTAAAAGAAAACAAGAAGCATCTGTGTGGTATGTTTTAGTACCACTTCTTCACTGTGGGATCACATAAAAGCACTAGTTTCTTGGAACACTACAGTCCATGAAGCAAATGGCAGGCAGCTATGTGATTTCCAAAGCTTGCTGAGGTAGAGATTGCACTTCTTCATTAGAGCTGCAATGAAAATGGAATGTTTTGTTTATTCATCAGTGGAACAACAGAATGGGAGGGTACGGGGAAACACCACCGAAGGATCACCCAAAGCAATAGATTGCTCCTCTTCTTATGGGAGATAACATGGAGTTAAGTAGAATTGCAGAGTTATAGCACAAATCAGCCCTCCTGACCCAGTGAACAGCACAGGATTGCTGCAATCAGTCTCATTCACAGTGGCTGTCCCATGACTGTGTAACTGTTCCTCACAGGGTACAACTTCTTTCTCCAGGCTGTCCTTAGGTATCCTGCACTGCCCTGTTTCCTACAGTTTTTATTCCAGTCTTATAGCTTTTTTAGTAGCTCCACAGTCAGACTCTTTTTCCACTTTATAGCAATGACTGCTCTCAAATAGTTATCAGACTTTATTTCCTAATTAGAGAGGTGTAGGCAGTACAACACGCACAATGCCAATAATGTGGTATTATCTATGACTTACGGATGTTTATCGAGTATCTGCCAATACTGTGACTTTTTTCCCTGCCTGGCATAATGTTTTGGCAGTCTTTTGACATCAAAAGAGAAACAGCTAAGCCTCATCTATGCCTCAATGAAAATCAAAAGATAACACTCCACTGTAAACTTGGAAAGCCATTACCACTCAGTGCTGCACAGAAATACAATGCAATCAACAGGGCAAAGCAAAGATGGGATTTGATTTTAAAGTTCTGCCTTAAGACCCCAGAATTCCGTTCCATCCAGGCATGTGTATGGGATGGAAAAGTTTCAGCAGCAACATGTTTTGCTAAGTAAACAATAGCAAGTTAAGACAGAAGAAAGTATTTCCATTCCACTGATGTCTAAACAGCAAGAAGTTATGAATAGCTTTCGTATTCTGAAACTTCACAATGCTCGTGAATTTTAAGTTGCCTGTATTTGAGAAGATTTTTATAAAACTAAAATGAAACTATGAAAGCCGCAGAACTGACCCTGTGCTTTTCACTACACTTACAAAAATATTCATGTCCTGTTTCTACAATCACGTAACAGTTTGCCTTTGCTAATAAACATTAGTTTCATGAATCCACATTAAAAAAACCCTATTTTAAAATAATTTCTACTTCATTAATATCCTAACATTCTAAAGATTCAGTTTCAGTTTTTAATTTTCTTTGTCATCCATCAATATTGTTTATCACAAAGTGTCAGATAAATTCCTAATGTGAATATCGAAAAAGAGAAATAGGAGCAATAAAGAAATTAGTCATGTTGGCTTGTCCAACTCTTTTCAGTTTTCAACATACATACAGAAGGCAACATTCCAGATTTCTTGTTTCATGTCTTGTAATACCTTTTGCATGTGTGCCTGCATCTTTCAGAGTAGGGTGGGGAAGAAGGTCATAAAGATACCTAATTTCACGGTTTTGTTCTTTGGGGAAAGCAGCGGAAATCTTCTGGACTTCTGACAGAAGGATTCAGCTTTCAGGTTGTATATGCAAAGTATTATCTAAGTACTTCAAAAAATATGCATGGCAGACACGATGTAACAATATCTATGAAACAATAAGTACATGCCATGACAAATCTAACATGCATTATGACAAAAATGTGTTCGTTCAGGGCAAGATATCAGCATAAGGGGGTTTCAGCCAAATTGTATCCTCATTAAGTACCTAAATCTTCAGCAACATTGAAGTAGGTGAAGATCATAGGACATTTATAGAAATTGTCTCTTAGTTAGTGCGGTGCTTCTGCCTCCCTCCTACAGAGCTACCAGTTGTGGGCTGGCACGTAGAAAAGGAGAGAGTTTGTGGATTCTACAAACATACCTCCCTTGTGTGCAAATAAGAATAACTCCAGCTAAAAGGATCCCTGGGAGAGAAAACAGCAAGAGAAAAAAATACCACAGACAGCATACCAGCATGTGTAACCTGAGATTGTCTCAACAGGACTTCTGAAGATGTTGGGATTTTGGTGGCCGTATTTTCATTATATAATGAAAATATCCACAACCCCAGCCTTTCACAACCCCAGCTGTCTGGGCAGTTTAACCACTTCACTTGTTTAACCACTTCACTTGCATGGCTCCTCAAGCCCACACTGCAGACGCTCCTTACCTGATTTGCAGCAACACTGCCATATTTCACTGGTGCAAGCACGAGGAACAGGAACTCACGCGGCTGTGGAAATTCCTGCAAGCTCCCTGATGTTTATTTCAGAGCCATGAATTATTTTTGCCATGATTTTTAAAAAAGTTGCTACGTGTGACCTGCAAATCTACATCCCAAAAAAGGACATGCTCTGGGCATATTCTGAGAACTGGTAGGAAGCATCTCATGATATACTGCTTTCAGCCACT
>NW_010260541.1:5970-24839 GCF_000690775.1 Eurypyga helias
TTCGGCTTTCTAGAAAATTATTTTCCACTAATATTTCTGTGTGAAGCTTCTACTATCCTATATAGAAAATTGCCTTTCTGTCTGAGGACACAGGAAGATTAGAACATAGAACTTGTGGATAGTTAGAGAAATAAAGAGATGTATGGGATCAAGCACACAGCAGAGGGACAAGAGGCAGTCACAAGTTGCAGCAAGGGAAATTCCGGTTGGATATACGGGAAAAAACACTAATATTTCTGTGTGAAGCTTCTACTATCCTATATAGAAAATTGCCTTTCTGTCTGAGGACACAGGAAGATTAGAACATAGAACTTGTGGATAGTTAGAGAAATAAAGAGATGTATGGGATCAAGCACACAGCAGAGGGACAAGAGGCAGTCACAAGTTGCAGCAAGGGAAATTCCGGTTGGATATACGGGAAAAAAATCTCGCGCTGGGAGTGGTTTAAGGACAGGACAGGTTGCCCAGAAATGTTGTGCAATCTCCATCCATCATTGCCAAGATGTGTTTGGACAAATTCCTGAGCTGGCTTTGAAATCAGACCTCCTTGAAGCAAGGGCCTGAACCAGATGACCTGCACAGACTCTTCCACCCTCAGCTACCCTGCAGTGCAGCGGCCCCACATCCTTCCCACAGCATCACCCCTCAGCACAGTTGGCATGACAGGCTGCATCCCAGAGCAAATCTTATCACATGGCACTGCTCAATTCACAGTTCAAAGAATTTACTAATACTCTGGGACTTGCTACCTTAATTTCACCCTCTTCTTTTCTGGTAAGCTTTCATGTGATGGTTATCATTTGATTCAAAATTGAGCTTTACAACTTCAAATATATGAAGCATTTCCTTTTGTTATTTTGAAAGTAATAATTGATATTTAAAGCTTAATCTTCCCTATTAAAACACATCTAAATCCCAAAATTATTTTACTTTTTCTTCTATTATTTCTGCTGCTGTCCAAAAGCAGATGGTAAGGGCAAAGTCTCGGTCCTTTTGGTTTCAATAAGACTTTAAAAAATTTGACTTTGATTAAATAAGATGTTATCTTATATCTCAGAAGGCTGTAAAAATGATCTTTTTTCCCCCCAGTTTACAGACAGCGCTGTGTACTTAGTACTGCACCAGCTAACTTTTATGCAGTAACACTTGCTTAATGCCTACATCTAGATCTGTCACACTACCTGCAGAATTAATATCTGTATCTGGGATTATTTTTCCTCACATATTGTAGTTAACATTGTTTTAAATTATCTCGCTTCATTATTTTATAACTAAGATTATATAGTTAAACATCTATAGCACATATAGCAAACATACAGTGTTTCTCTCTTTGTATGCATGTCTGATTTCTCAGTGCAATTCTGTTCCCAATTATCTTCATGTGTGTCTCTGGAAACTCTGTGTAAGTTGTCCTAAGTCTCTGCATGTCTACCAACTAAGACTGGACTTAGCCTTGTTCCCAGAATCCGATTCTAGTTTTATCTATATTCTGTGTCTGGAGTCCTAATTATATGGCCTGTTGTACAACTATTCACAACTCATGTTGGTTAATTATTTGCTGGCCAAAGGTCCATATGTCCTTAATGGTCACTCTTCTTCATTCTTTCTATTAGGGAAAATGCCAGTGCAGAATATATGCTAAAATATGTTCTAATAGTATGTGACTTCCCAAGAGGAAGGCAGGCCCCAAGGCCAGCCTGACTTCCTTGGTGATCTGCTTTTACCACATCTGACTGTTTTTTATTAGATATATGCAAAATAAGATCTGTAATTATGGCTTCTATTATCCTGTCCTTTCTAATCTAGTGACAGATGTTCCCTCTGGCATTTGGTAGTTCTTAGGTACAAGATAAGAAAGATAAGTTTAGAAGGGTAAGTTATTAACTTGGATTGTCAACACACCATTGCCTGATAACAAGTAGAATGCCTAGATCATCAGTAGAAGTGGAAAAGGAAATTATCATACCCATGGACACTGAGATTCTAGCAGGGATGAAACAGTACATGTAAGCACAAATATGGAAAATGAGCAGACAGCTGACTGATGGATGAAAGTTACGTGCTCAGCAACATTATTAAGAAAAATCTAATTGGCTGGGGAAAAATTAAAAAAAAAAAGGAAAAAAATTGCAGTGCAGGAATGGAGAAATAAATAGGATGTAAAAACGGAATTTGTTCTTCACATCAAACAGCTTGGTTTTTCATGGATTTCCCTCCTTCACAGATGTCTTTCAAGCTTGCTTGACACAAACTGTTTGGAAGATAATCGATTTGTCTGAGATTACCAGGAAGTACAAGTACCTCCTCATTTTAGGAAATAAGGTTCTGTCTTCAACATAGCTTAGGTCATTCTGTAGGGTGTATGTTTAGGATCATAGAGAGACTCCCAAAGAAGGGATACAAATCTGCAGAGGACTAAAAGGAGAACATCCTAAAGGAGAGGTTCTTAATATGCAATTATTCTAGAAAATGTGGAAACAGGGTTCTACTTCCAAGAACAGTCAGTGGCAGCAAAGAACGAATCCAGGGAATCTGGATGCATGCTGTCATTTATTTGGCTTTAGCAATCATGATAAGGCAAACACCCATATGTCAGTTTTGTATATTGAAGCTGGAGCGCAGTTCCAGTATGAGAGTAGAAGAAGCAGGGAGGAGAACAAGTATTAAGATTTTTTTTTTCTGGTAGTAACACTCCACCGAAACTGAAACAATTCATAAAGATTTCTACAGCAACTTCTTAATAAAAAAGCATACAACTAACATAAAACTCCCCAGAGTTAAATCAAGCTTTCTGCGTATTGAGCCTCTAGGCTAAACTGCATCTTCCATGGCCAGTACAGATTTCTGCCTGAAATATGCTTCTCCAGCTGGTCTAAATTTTCTGTGCCAGAGTACCTTTCTGAGTAGACTAAGGAAAGTCTTTACAGGCTCATCAGACTGCCATCCAGGACAAACTCCAATATTAGACTCCTTCAAAGCTGGGAAAAACAATATAGCTCTTTCACCTCACCTTTAATAAAATGTCATCCATCACCTGCAGAGGCAAACCACACTAATACACTGGTTTTGGGCAAAATAAGAAAGCATGGGGAGGCTTAAAGCAGAGAGACTGCTGTAGACTTGCTGTTCCCATCTACATTGACCTACGTTGCTTTTCGAACTTGCTCTCCAGGTCTACCGTGGGACTGTAATACCCTTGCTCCCTCCCTACTGCAGGCCCTTAGGGCATATCCATAGCAGTTAAGACATGTCCATGCTGCAAGCAGCATTCCCAATTCTGCCCCACAAGCCACTGTGGCTTGTTTCTAACCTCTCAGAGCAAAAAAAAAGAAATAAGAGGGGTGCAAAGAGGGAGATGGAATGTGAGTCAGAGACCAGTTCTCCAAGCTGTCAACCACTCATTCCCATGGCCCCTCTTGGGCAGCAGCAGTACCTGTTTGTACCCATACCTGGCATCCCACACAGATCTGGCAGGCTGGCAACTGGTCTCGAGGATATGTGCATGTGCGTGCCTATGTGTACATGTGCATATGTATATATGTACATGCAGAAGGCTAATTTTAGACAGAAGGTTCTTGCCTGGGTGCTGAGTCAGGAAACAAGCCACTCGTTGTGAGGTAAACCACGCTTTGTCCCCAGCAGGAGGCAAAGTAAGCCATTGCTTTCCAGGACAGAAAACGTTTCATCTCCTCACTTGCAGAGGCGATTGGCAGAGAATAGGTGCCAGAGCCAGCCCCTCCGCAGCTCCCACAGTCTCAGAGCCATGCGGAGCACCGGGCAGGCGAGCTCCTGCCTTGAGTCCCTCACCCTTGCGTGCGCTGCAGCTGGCACCTAATGGGAAGCTAGGTCTAAATGCCTGGGATGGAGATGGCAATGGAAGAGAAGCAGTGTTTAAAAAACTGCTCACCTAGGGCTGGGCACCTCCAAATGAACATGTGTGTGTTCTGCTTAAGGAAACAGCAGCCCCTCAGGAAGTTGTGTGTCATCATGTCCTTTTGGATCAGCCTCCGTATCAAAATGACATTCCTATGCCTGGGAGATCTAGGCATGTGACCAAGAAAGAAAAAGGCAATGTAGTTACTACAGGGAAATTCTGGGGGAAAAAAGAACAACACAGTAGCACTGCAAGTTCCCTGTGGCTGTCCTGCCTACCTGCAGCTGCCACCATCACCTGTCTAGTGTTCCCATCCTTGCAGCTCCTGGACCACCATAGGACCAAGCCAAAGGGAGACCTAGCTCCAGAGGTGATCCAAGGAAATCTGGGAAGGACTTTTCCCAAAGACAGTTTTGGATCTAATACTGATGAACCCCCATATCCTCTAAATCCAGCTGACTGAGAAAAAGGAACGCATCCCCTACCTCCTCAAGATGGGTGAAGAACCAAATAAGAGCAAATATCAAACAGCAACAAAGTGGTTTGGTGGAAGTTCCTAGGGGTGGACTCGTGGCCTGGAGTGGCTGCCTGAGCATGGGGAGAGTGCAGACAGGGTGACGGGTGCTGCTCACAGCTGTCCCTGCAGTCATGTCCCCCAACCCACGCCACAAATGCAGGCTGCAGCACATCGGCTCAGAGTGTGCTGACAAGGAAAAGGAACCAGTGCAGAACAAAAAAGCAGAGGTGTGGGAGGGTTTGTCTGTGAGAAATGATACACACATGGTTTTGATTTTGAAGCACAGAGGTATTCTTTCAAGGAAAGGCCGCTGTGGTGCCATCACCTCTCTGCCTTAACTGGGGACCTGGCAGGCTAGGCCACCTGACAAGATGGAGCAGCGTGTGTTGGGTGCTCTTGATCTGTCCTATCCGTCCAGCAAAGCAGCTCTGATGAGCAAAGGGGAGCAAAAGGGTGTCCAAGGGATGGCCTTGTGAGGATGGCAAGGTCTGTGTGCCCAGAAGGATGTTTGCTGTCCTTGACAAAAGCACTGGTGCCTGGCTTTCCTCCACAGGCAGGCATGTCTGCTTTTGTGCAGCAGCTGCTGGCAGCTGCGCTTCTTGCTCCCAGCTGGTGTGGCAGGGTTGGCCCCGCACCACTGCTCAGCAGAGCAAGGTCACACAGGCAGGATGCTGAATGGCTGTGCAGCAGCAGCCCTGGCAGTGACAGAAGCTGGAGGGAGAAAATGGGGTGCCATGAGCAGGCACAAAGACAGCAGTGGCTGGTGGGAATGGCCTGGCCTGTATGGCTGCCAGCTGAGAGGAGCCAAGTATCCCAGTCACAACAGCACACATGAACTCTTGCTTCTCTGTTCTGTGGAGGCTTCAGGGAGGGCATAGAGATGCTCTAGAATGGAGATAAAGGCTGTGCTGACCTGTTTTGTTGGATGCGTTGGTAAATTGCAGCCACTCTGGCACGGCTGTTCCTGAGGGTAATGCTTCGGGAGACTCCATAAGGCTGGAGATTTATGCCCAGATTTGCACTTGGGTGTTTCCCTGGTGTCATCCATGACAGGACTTCGCAGAACAGCCAGATGAAGTCGTGAAGCTGTGGTAAAGCATTAGGGCCTCATCACCTCTTTAGTGACCTTAAGCCACTTTGTTCATTTTGCCTCAGCTTCTCAGCTATAAAAGAAAAGTAAATATGCTTTATGTCTCAAGGGTACTCTTAAGTTAAGACTGCTAATTACTGTAACATGTACAGTTATTATGGTAATGGAGCCTATATAAGCAGGTAAGAAATTCTGCTGTACTTAAGCAGAGGAAAATAATATTAAATAGTTGTCAGTAGAAACTTTAAATATCTTGTTTTCTTCACAAAGCAAGCCATCCAGTGCTGTGATCTAAGTGAGTGTCCCCCACATGAGCTCAGTCCACATGGCATGGAAATAAGCCTTTTTGAGAGTCTATGTTTATACACCATAGCGTGGGCAAATGCCAGCTCTGTCGACTCCTACCCCAAGCTAAAAAAACAATGAGGTTGTGTTACTGCAGATGACATGAGTTAAGCACCACAGGTAAACTCCAAGAGCAAACTGTGCCTGCCTGCACAAACCAGTGCCTGAACCATTCTCCTGGCCCTCATACCCACAGTAAAGCAACTTTCTGCACAAAGCCCCTGCCTTCCCTTCTACTCAAGCGCAACAACAGCCGATCTGGGTAAAGTGGTCTGAAGCAGCAAAAAAAGAAGCAAGAGGAGGGAAGCATAGCTCCCCTATGCCTGTGGTGGCTGTGTGCTAACTTCCGTTCATAGGAATATTGCAGTGCTTTTTACTGAAGTCAGAGGAAGTCAGTTTTAAAAGAAGAAAATAATGTTTAAAGCCAGGCTGTTTGCCTTCACACCAGACTGACTTTTCACAGTCCGTTTTCTGTGTGTCTGAAGCCAGGCATTGACAGTGGGAGCCTTGGCACAGTGTGCCTCTCTCCAGTGAGCGGCAACGGCAGCTGCTGCAGATTCCCCAAACAGGGGAGCAAACCCCACGGCCTCTGTGCAGCCACCACTCCATAGCTACAGACCGACAGATTTGTCCTAACTTTCCTTTGTGTTTTGCTCCAAGTGCTCCTCAAAGAATTTCCACTTTTGAAAAGACAGTAACTAACTGACAGAAGTCTGTAGCAGATAAAGTGTATTTCTGAATAATCTGCTGACATTTCTTCAAGAAGAAATATGATGTAAGTAAGTGCCTAGAAAGTTCTTTAAAAACATTTTTCCTCTTCCAAAATCTCTACTGCCAGTGCATTTTATGAGAGAAAAAAAAAAATCCTTATCCTTATTAAAGAAAGACCTATGGTTAGACCTCTCCTTTTAGCCCAAAAGATCTCTGACATAAGGACATTTTCTTGTTTAATACGCTGCTAAATATGCTGTTGACAGATACTTTACCAGTAGTGATTTCCCCTGGGAAAGTGAAGTAGTATAGACTTCCTTCCTCATCTGAGAAAAAAAAACCCACTGAAATGTGTTTTTCCAGGCAGCTGGTCAAGGAAGCAGGTGTCAGGCTCATAAGAAAGTCTGTAAGTTCTGCATCACAGCCCCCTTCTTCCCCTGCTCAGCTGATGGCAACACCCGCCTCACACTGAGACCATTCCTTGTGTGAGCAAGAAAATACTTCCTTGTTGCCCTAAGGCGCATTTAGCCCGTGCTATATATAAATTGACAGTCATTTCTGCTGCAAGTTATAAAAACAACTTCCAGTCCACGTTGTCTTTATTTCCTGCCACAGCTGTCTGTCATTCGTGGAAGTTAATGGCTCTCTGCAAGTTGTCTGGCTGCTTGGTTTGGATACTTGGCAGGCTTGGCTACATTTTCTAATTTCGTAAATCTCCTTTCCAGCCTTCCTCCACTCCTTTCTCCCCTGAATTTACATCTATCCCTCTGACTAGTCCACTAGTCTCTCCTTTTCATTTCCAGATCGGTATCGATATCCCCATCCACCAATGCATTTAAACCCTCAGAGGACTTGCTTTCCTCACACACTGGGCTGCGTTATGCTTGCCCTCGCCGTGCTCCTCCCGCTTGTGCGGTACCAGCCTCCGTGCTGCGCCGAAGCACAATCTCCCCTTGTTGAAGCAGTCACCGCTGGCTCGCCTGCCCAAGCCATCTGGACCCGCAGCCCTCCACTCCACTGAGTCCCGCGGCATTCGGCTCTAGGAGCTTATCTGTACGCCTTTCCTGTGACAATTAATTTCTTTCCTCCCTCTACTGTTTTTTGGGCTGTAAATGAAGGATTACTATAGCGCCCTGTGAAGTGTTTGAAAAAGCAAGCTGAATCGGGCTGAGTACACACTGAGATGAGATCATGCTGTATTTTATTGTCTTGAGAAGTGTTTGGCAGGCAGGTACTAGATTGTGTACCATGGTAACAGCTGATGGAAGGGAAGATGTTATAAATACATGCACCACGCAGAAATTATTTGAAAAGTTGGTATTTGCAAGGGTTACTTCACAGTGCTTTGTAAGACATAATTATTTACTTCCTTTGATTATTTCATTCTTTTATATACTCCAGCTTTATAAAGAGGAAATAAAAGATGTCAGCTTCTTAAATTTGTGTAAATCTTGACAAAGATCTGATTTATAATGGTGATTATCGCATGCAGGTGGTTTCCTTCAGCAAGGGTTTGGAGTACCTTTTGGTTTTCGGTGGGTAGTGTGAAGTAAAAACGGAGGAATACAACAAAAGGAAATAAAGATGAAGGGAGAAGTTTAAAAAAAAATGGCACACAGACTTTGAGAAACAGATTTACTACCACAAACAAAGCACTGAAATCCTGTTAGTGGCCATGGGAAGTGCCAGCAATAAATAAGAGCTCAGCTGGTAATTTTGACACTGTTTTGTTTTGGTTTTTTTTTAAGATGCATTGTTCAAGGAGCTACTTCAGCCTGTTTTCCTGCAGGTCTGTGGTTTTTGCCTCTTAAATCTCCATCTACTACCAAAGCAAACCAGCTCCCCCAGGCTTGTGTGCATCCTCACCAGGTAAGAGCATGCTCAGTGCTTGGTCCAAGCGGGCCCTGGCCGCATGTCGGTGAGCGCCAGTCAGAACGGTGCTGGGGGCTCGTTGCTCCACAAACAGGCTATTGCCAAATACTTAAGGGGACTTCTTATCTTTAACTCCCTGATGAATCACTAATTTTTTTCTCTCTTCTATCTGGCTACTCACTTTCATAAATCTTAAAAGAATTTATTTATCTTTAGGACTTCCGCTTCTCTTCCAAACACGTCTGCAACTAACCAAGTGGGCTTAGAACTTACTAGCAGGAAACAGGCAGGAAAATGGACAGAAGGGGAGTTAATGAGGTCCCTGAGGCCTTGCTCTGGCAGGAGGCCGTTCTGCTTTTCTGATGGCATCACCGCTGCATGCTCATTTTAGTGCTCCTCACTGAGCAGGTCTGACACCCCGGCAGTTGCATCCTCCAGGTCCAGCCAGAGTGTGTGTGCAGAGAGGCAGGAGGATGAGCTTCAGTTCGTGCACTGAAGCGAGATGCTTGAAGCTGCACCCGGGACTTGGCCGTAGGGCTGGATCTGAAAAATAATGTGCATTTTCAGAAAGATGTAGGAGGACTTTTCTCCCACACAGTAGTTCAAAGCTTGTCTGGACAGTTTAGACTTGACAGGATCCCCTTGACTGAACTGCCATATTCACAGATGCCAGCAGGGCATTTCTCTGTCCAACTGATTTAAATATCGACAGCTACAGCTGTTCTAGGAAACCTTTCCCATTCTGGGACACCAGTGGATGACCCAGCCATGTCCCTTTGTGGTATAGGGGTGACACCTGGTCATGCCTGAGCCCCACAAACAGAACCAGCACATGTGCTGTGGCTGGGAGATACAGTTCTCCTTGGCTAGGTGCCCAGAGCTGGGATTTGAGTCCTTCTCCAGAAATACAGCGTGGTGAAAAAGCTTGAGATGCTATATGCTTCCTTGGATTGGCATTTTGACCTGTCCATTCCTCATATCACCCTTTACAAAATACAGATGATAATAACGCTTCTGAGTCACCATTTCCGTGTCTCCCAGACAACAACAGTGACTGTCTCTATGCCTGACTGTACCCAGCACAACTGTATCTTGACACCATTTTGGACTTCTGCATGCTAGTTGAATAAAAAAATATAGTAATACTACGTGTTGCTAGTGGCAGAAAAGTATCTGCATGCAAGATGAGCAGTGATTCAAGGCCTGGTTCCAGCTTTCAGACACATTGCTGTACCTGTGCCTTGCACAATTTCCAGGTAACAGCACTCTTCTGACGTCGGTAAGGAGGAGGGGAGAGTGCTTGCCAAGGTCAGATGGCAAAGCAGGATAAATCTTGCTGAAAGGCCAAGCAGACTCCCTGCTGGTCCTTTTCTGTTACAGTCAAGGAAAATCTGCTGAGCTAGGTGAATCGCGAGCGACAAGGACAGTTGTTCTTCCCCAAGAAGCAGTTTATACATGTGACAAAGCACCGGGAAGCAGATAGTGATGTTCTTCCAGCGCATGGGAGAGAGTACAACGTGTGTCCAGCCTGCTAGCCACTTATTTGCAGCATGATTACATACAGTAATCATGGCTGGTGTGTACTTGATCTTCTTCCAGGTCCATCTAGAGAGTAATAGAATCAGATCTCCAGTGAGGTAAAAACACCAACTTCAGCCAATATTTTGTGATACTGTTGGCCTGCTGCAGTTTATATCCAAACCAAATCCTGCCAGTAACCTGAACTTTTAGAAGTTTAGCATGTCAAGTGAGTGGTTTGCATGATACCTGCACAAAGCCAAGAATGGGTTTCTCATTTATTCGGAGGGAAAGCTCACAAGACGTTCAATTTCCTAATAGTATTGCCTTGTACGGGTGATTTTCAATGACAGTCTTAGACTCCCTGTTATGCTGTTGATTAGTGTGTGAGTAACAAGCCCTTTAAATTATTAGAGCATTCATTTGAAGTCATAGCTGCAAGTGTGAGTGAGAGCTATCAGGCTGATAGAGAGGAGACACAGAGATCTCTCACATTTCCTTATGTTATTTTCCCTGTAATTAAAATAAATAGTCATCCTAGTTAATGAGCTTTGAGTCACACTTCCCTTTAGCCATGGTGAAAGAACACTGCCATTAATTAGCTACCAATGTAACACCCAGTGAAATCCTGAAAATTACAGCTGAAATAAGGAGCAACCGTATCTGAGTGCAGCTGTAGTTTGCCTTCCTGCAATGTAAATGTGTTTTTTAACAAATATGTTCCTGTATAGTGCAAGTTTTACTTGTAGGATGTACTTTTCACGTAATCAAACTTACATTCAAAGCAGATTCAAAAGGCTCCCAGTACGAAAGTAGAGAAAGTACAAGCAAGATTAAAGCAGAAAGTATATACACCATCTAAAATTATTTGAGGAACTTGTATAAGCTGTCCTATTAAAACTAGAACTAAGCAGGCCTCATCTTCCAAGGATTTGTATGCTTTGCCCCATAACCTTCTCCTCAAGCAACTTTCTTGAAATAAACGCAGCTCCCTACAACTCACTCCACCTTCACCTTTTCCTCCACACCATGAAGGGCAGGTGGTGTAACCCAGTCAGCCACTTCCAAAAGCAATATATAACAGTGATGTTCTGCCCACTGTTCCCTCAATGGGGAACTCATTTGATTCCTTCTCTTCCACCCAGGACTTGAGTTTCAAAAAACTTGTAGGAGTGCCCTTGCTCACGTTTCAGACATCTCCTCCTGTACTGCACTTGCTTGAAATCTGTGAGCTGGCAGTTATTGGCATGGACAGAGGGAGAAATGCCACCAAAACCAGACAGGCAGGCATATAGCCAATGAGACTGGAAATGTCTTCTTCCATTAAAAAGTCTGCTAAAACTGAGCAAAAGTTATTTATGAGCCAGCACAGCAGAGGCACTCACTAGAAGAGGGGTTCTCAAATCACATAGAGAACAAGATCACTATTGCTGCTTAGCCCATTATTTTATCCCTTGCTCTATGCTGACCCCTCTGGTTTTCATTTCCCTGACCTGCCACCTGGAAAATTGGGATATTGATTATAGGATGATTCAAGAACTTTGAACGTAATGTAGCTTTTGAGGTTAGTGAGAAAGGAAGCAAGGCTATTTCCATATCTTTAACAGCTACAGTAGTCTAATAATTTGCTGTTAATAATAGACCTTCATTTATAGGCTTAGTTACCTTACCAGGGTATTTCTGATGTGTATTTGCACCGTCTCATGCACTGCTTGCAGCTGTTGCAGTCTTAAGTTAAAGATGGGCCAGAAGTATTGCATTCCTGAGAAATAGCCCCTGTGATACTTTGCAGTCGGGATATCTGTGTTGCCAGGCATGCTCCATAGTGAAGTGATAGGCATATAACAAGCTGGTTGTCTGGCTGCTACATACCACAGATTAGTTGTCATGCCTCGGTCAAAACAACAAAGCGCGAAATACTTTTCCCTTTACTGAGAAATACAGCACGTCATAATAAAAGACTCCTAGAGAAGCAACTTCCATTACACCTTTTTCCTAGGAAACAGTCTGAACAATCAGATAAAATGAAGAATATCTGCAGTATCTTGTGTCCATGATTTGTCTTGAGTTACATGAATTAAGAATATCACGTGTGTCTCTTCTGTCATATGATAAAAACGACCACAGATGAATGCAAACCATTCATTGTTGTTGACTCCATGTTCAAGAGGGTTTCATCAATGTCACTGAATTCAGTAATTTGCATCTGGATATATTTCAGCTGAAAGAGGGCTAAAATCACAAGTAACTAGGCAACTCCCCCTCATATTCTGGGGGTTTGTGCTATTCCAGTACACATACAGAAAATGCTGGGCTTGTGAATGATGCTAGTAGGAGTATAACTGTAACAGAAAGACAGCTAACACCTTTTCAGATTTCTTGAATGTGGCATTTCCTAATCCACCCACAGAAACATTCAATTTTCTTTACACTTTTTGCTCAGATTTTAAGAAATGCTAATTAGGTGCGTAACCAATCTGAGGCAGAATTCACAAAGGTCATTTAAAGGACAAGCTTTGATGGGAACAAAAAATATACAGTACTAAGGAAGCTGTTTTCATTACTTCTAAAAAAAGTCCAAAAAGTTTCGCTTCATCTCATAGAAACACAGGCACTTTGCCTCTCTTGGTACATCATGCATGAATTGTAAGATCAGAACAACACCCTGCCTGAGATGAATCTGCAACAAGAAATAGTTTAAAAAAAAAAAAAATTCACAAGCAAGCAGCAAAAAAAAGGTAAGGCCCCAGGACAATTTGCCGTTTACTGAATCAGTTCTGTGTGTAATTTGTGAGCCACATCTTATACTAAGTCTGGCATAACAGGCTTAAAATAAGTTTTTTTGGCCATTAGTGGGCCATAGTTTTCACGTGTATTCTGCTTTTCATTTACTGTGCAAATGTACCATAAATCCTTTTGCTGCACCATTTGAACAATCCAATAGGATAATGGTAATCTTGCTTTGGGCATCTTACAGTAATTGTCACTTATCATCTGCTGAGTCATTTTCCAGGTTATTAAAAGGTGACTTTCACCAAGGAGTTCCTTGTGAAAACTTGCCCTGTCCGTCATTGGTTGAAACCCCTTTCAAAGATCTGTCACAGTGGTAATTGCAGTGTTGCAGTAGCTCTGATGGTCTAAAGACACAGATGAAGAGAAGTCTGTGGGAAGGAAGAGAATTTCTTTTAACAGGCCAATGAGTTAACAGCTGGAAAAAGTAGACTGAGCTTGCAAGGCCCGTATCCTTCTCTTTAGGCCAGAAACATTAGGAGCAAAATTAAAATCTACATAGAGGTCAAATAAAAGGAAGATGATACCTAGGGAGTAGCAAAGGTTAAGATTGTCACTTGTTTTACCCTCACACTATGTGGAGTAAAAAGGAGACTCCCCAGCACTAAGAATATCCTCCTGACTCCAGTCCCTGCTAGGTCTTTCATCCACACCTCCTCCCTAGATTTTTTTCTTCAAACTCAGCAGACACCCACTGTCCAGTCTAATGCTGAATTCACACCTGAGCATGCCATTGGCTGCATGTCCCCATCTTCCACTAGGATAGCATCTTTATTGACACTGCATTTCCACTTAGTTTTATACATCTTTTTCTTGAGCTTTGTTGTTAAATTGCAGTGAACTTTTGTTACACAGAGAACAGTGAGCATGCACCACAACAGACCACTCAAAAATCACGAGTAATGCTTAAGTGGGAAATGTGTATTTTAAGGTTATGCTATGTGTGGTGATTTTGGCAGTTGATTTGAAAAAAGAACAGAAATAGAATTACATAAGAAGTATCAAACACAGCACTCAGTGAAGAAAGGCTGATGGTACAAATTTTATATAATATGAGAGAAGAAATGTTTCATTGTGCTCTTCTATGGGATTAGCTACCTTGTCTTTTATGTTTGTGTCAACAATCTTCTCCTTGTTTCAAAAGTCTGTTTATTTTTGTGATCCATAGACTCACCGCATACCAAAAGCTCTTCAGACACTGGTAAAGAACCATGAGCTCAGGAGCTTACCCATGAGCTGGAGTGGGGAACATCCTGGGACAGAGCTGAGGAAGTCATTGCACCATACAGAACTGGCTTTTGCAAGAGGGGCAATGAATGTGGAACTAATTATTTTCAGAACAAATCACAAAACTTGTGTTCAGCTTGGCTTTTCACATGCTCAAAGCTAGACAAGACAACTACATCCTCATGCAAAGAGAGACCACAAAGCTCACAACTAGAAATGCACCCACAGCCCCTCTGCCACCTAACCAAAGTATTCTTCAAAAAGCTGGGAAGGTGACCAGGGGAGAGACACATGAAGGTGATGGGGTGAGATGCAGCCCCTGACGGACACACAACAGGCAGAGGAGACGCAATACAGGCTTATGAAGAAATCCCACATGCACTGGGAAACTACTCAGGTCACACATTTCCATGCATCACAATGAAGACCTAAGTTCAGTCACTTTTTGGGTGGTCCTGGCATACTGCATCCCCTCAGTTTTCTATGACAATTTGCATGCTACCTGGGGCCTCCAGAGTGAGGATGAATAGGTTCATTTGTCTTGGAGCCACTGGCTTTTGTTTTGGGGTTTTCTTTTGTCATTTTTTGGTTTTGGGGTTTTTTTGGAGTGGAGGGGGGATTAGAAATACACAAAGAGTAAGAGAGTGCACAAAGCCCTCACAACTTGTCTGCCTTCAGAGTCATCTTACTTGATAATGAGAGCTGCCTAGCCCAAGGACAAGGATGTTTGCTCAAACAGAGCAGACTCACCACCCCATAGAAAATAAAGTGTCCAGTGCTGGAATATGCTTCAGCAACATAAAATCCCAGTGAAAGCATATCTCTACCCCCAGAACACATCCACCAGCCCCTTTGTTCCTGTTTCTGATGATGATGTGATGATAAAAAGCACATAAAAACCAAGCACAACTGCCTCTTCAAATTTTCATGTTCTAGTAACATAAAGTTGTGGTAACATAAATTTCTTACTGGTTTGTAAGATGAAACTGGAAGATGCTAGTGCTGTAGGTAAGAGAAAAAGAGGCATGAGTTCCAGATAATGTGCAAAGGAGCCTGGGAAATATGTAGTACTAAAAGGAAAAGTTTCAGTTTAAAAGAGAAAATTGTAGTGTAAACTGATGACAGTTTAGTTGTTAAAAGAAAGAAAAATCTGTCATTTTATAAATGATGCTCAAGCCTGTCTCCAGCCTGTAAATCCAATATGTGCAGTCTAAGATCACAGGAAAAACTTTTGAACAGTACTCATGTTAGGGCAAGTCTCCTTAAAACGGCAGCCATACCTGGCCAGCAAGTCCTGTGAACACTGACAACCTTCTTCCATTTCACGGGATTTAAGGATCCTGTGGCAGTGCTTTGGGAAGAAGTTCTGAGGGACTTTGGTTTTCAGCAAGTGCAAAGGGTGCAACTTTCTTCTCCAGTGTGAGGTACTTGCACTGTGATTAGAAAGAGATTCTCCACAGTACATGCTTTTCAGTTCACTAAGAACATCACAAAGAGAGAAGGTACTGTCCTGTATTCAACAATGAGGGCTGGCAAGTGCAGCATTCAAGGAGCGTAATTTGACAATGTCACAACAGGCACAGATCTAACTTGAAAATGATCGTCCACTGGAATGAAACAAAATCAATTTGACATTTACAAGCTATACACTAAAATTGACTGTTACTGGGACAGTTCACTTTAGCAAAGTTAAATATCAACAGATTCCTATATCTAAGAGCACTAGTGTACAGACAGTAATGTGCCTTTGTTCTATTTTTTTCACCTGTAACTTAAAGTAGCATAAGAACCATGCGTTTTGAATGAATATTAAGGCAGAGAAAAGTGGATGACATCTTTTTAAGAAAAAACTTACTGCTAAACATAATGTGTAATTGAATTACATTGTTTTCTCCTCTTAAAAATAACTGTAACTAAAATTAAGTGTAAAATTATGTCAACATACATTAAAGCTTAAATATATTGTGACTTAAGGACATACTTAACATTAAGATTCAGGCAGTGCATAATTACTACCAATATTTTAAATAAAATTAAAAAAAAAAAAAAACACACTTAACAACCAAGAAAACTAAGAAAAAGCCACTGGGGTTAGAACCAGTTTACTGAATTGATAATCTGACTTTGGAGAGATTCAGCCTCCTTAGAAAGTGCAGAAAGACTGTTTTCTTCATTTTATTTATTCAGCATGGGTCGTGTTGATGAGGTATTCTCTCAAAGCTAAGAAACAGCAACATAAAAGGAAACTATGTTTTCCCAAAGCAAGGTGTGGGAGTCAGGAATCTATTAATTTTACCATCTGAAAGAACACAGGCCCTATGCCAGCAAATGTCCAGATCAACAAAGTATTTATGGCTTGTAGAAAGAAGTTAGAAACCTGAAGAGGAGGTATGAGCTTAAGTATTTAATTAATACAGTTCTATAATGTTTCCTGTATGTTCAAAATTGTTCTTCTTTAAGTGCAGAAAAAAAAAAAACTCAAAACATTCAAAATGGAACTTCGATGTGCAAAGAAATGTCGAATGTCTCAGACAACAGTCCATGACAAAGCCCATCTAGAGAGTCCTCAGAACCACCATGAGAAAATGGAAGGGCCACAGTTCTGAAATCCTGGATGGGACGTTAACATCCCTATCCCTCAGGTGCAACCATTTGAGGCAATACAGAAAGGTATTCCCCAAGGAAAGTCTGCATGGCTATGCAGAGATCTGCCTGAACACCTGGCTAACATTAAAGAGACAAGCTTCCTTCTGAGTAATACAGCTGAAAGAGAATGACGTTCTCTCTGCCTTCTCCCTAAACCTCATTCCAAGTTACACTGTAGTAAAAGCTGGGTGACAGCGTACTGTAATCTCAGTGCAGTACAGTCTGCCACATAAATGTAAGTGGGACAGGGAGGACCCACAAGACATGCCACGATTCCTTTGGAGACATTCAAGGAGCAGGTCAGTGGTGATCAAGGTTGCCCTCCATCATTTTCTCTTAGCTGTGGACTTCAACCTTCCTTCTCTCAGATGATCTAAATTTGACCCGCCTGATGTATTTTACAACAGAGATCAAGTTGTATATTCCATCACCCAGACCTTGAGCCTAAGTATATTAAACCCATCACCCATAATTAACTAATTAATTAGTTACCTCACCCATCAGAAGAGGAAAGAGAGGCAGAGTGGAATGAAGTTAACTGGTGCCCACTTGGCAATAGTTACAATTTTGCATCCCTAAACATTCAGCTAAAGTGAATATGAATGCAGGGAAATGGTTTATGAATATTCCACATTTTACAACTTAAAAAAACCCTCATATAGTATAATACTGCACAAATAACCGTTACCAAAACGTATGAACAATTCCCAGGCCTCCAGTGTCAACATGCCATAGGAAAGCAAAGCTGAGAGCAAATGCAAATATGCCTTGCATCAGGAAAGTTTCAGTCTTGTCTTATTTTCCTTTATTAAAATTAACAGAAGATCTAATCAAATGGATTTTAAAAGAGTGAAACAGATCACAAATATACAGTTTCTGTTCCTTGTTAAGCAGAATACGTTTTCATTGCTACATTCAGATGACAAGCAGCTTTGACTTTCCCCTGATAGGCAAATGGCCATCTCTTGGAAAGAACACATTTTGAGAGATGAATAGCTTGTGTATATCTTATCTACTTTGAATTGATTCAGTGTGGTTTCTTCAAAGCAGATTTCAAGCTGAGAAAATGTTAAGGTGACCTAGTTGTACAAGCCAGAAGTAATTAATTTTGATCAGCAAAGTAAGAGATGTTAAATTAAATTCTTTGAGCCTCTTCAGTCTATTTTGAAAGAGAACTGAGTCACCCTGACAGAAGCAGAGTATTTTCAACAGAGTTGAAACAGAGTTGATTGAACATCTCTCTGTTCTGAACGTGGGTGGAGCTATCTTCAATCTGTATCTAGCTTTAATTCTTTAAGATGATCTTTCATTCATACTCATCAAGAAGAATGTAACTGTCAATCAGAACTCCTCACCAGAACAGGGAGAAAACTGATCAAAACCAGACTCATTTCCCTTAAAACCAAAGAGGGAACAATGGCAACTCACTCAGAATAGCTCTGAAAGGATGAGGCATACAACAAAAATCCAAATTTTGTTCCAAATAAACAGCACTTTATGCCATGTGAACTCTAAATCATATTAAGCAGTGACTTAATACAAATAAAACTGATCTGTACAGAGTTATGTTAACATCTGACTACAATTAGCCATCATCATTTTCCATTGTGAATGTTCATAGGAATATCCATTGTTACCACACTGGCTGCAGGCCAGCTACCAAAAGTTACACGAATGCATTCAAGACAAGGAAATCCTAAACCACTACTTCTCAGTAGTGCCCATTCCCACCAAACTTGATGACATCAGGACTTCAGCTCCATAACAATGAGGCCACATACATAACATTCACTACCGCATTTCCTTTTTCTTAGAAAAGCCTGCTTCCTACACCTTGCCTAGCAGTAACACAGGATTAGCACATCAGGGCAGTTTGGACTTTGCAAACTCTTTATAATCCATATTCTAGTTACAGGCACATGAGAAAACTCTAGATATATTTGAAAAGAAAAAAACAAACAAACAAACAAACAAAATCTGTTCTTTCCAGACCATTTTTCTCACATACCATCCATCCTTTTTCTGTTCTTAAGTTGTAGAAAGAAGTTGTAGGCCATTTCCTTCTGTTCACTTTGCCTCAGCGGACACAGACCTCTGTGTCCTGTGGTCCTCTGACCAACCTGTTTCTTCAAGGATGTCCGTGTTCTACCAGCTCTGCAGTTTCAACTATATTTAAGTCCAGGAAATTATTTTCTGTGGCAATAATGGATTTGAAACCGACTTAAGTAGTACATACTAGCCCATCACTGACAGCCTGTCCCTAGTATTGGCAGCCACAG
>NW_010260541.1:24866-35193 GCF_000690775.1 Eurypyga helias
TGCTACCTTGCATTTCCCTCTCCTTTTCTGTCTGCTGCCAAGATAATGCTCCTTTGTTTCCAATCTTCCCTCTTCTTGCACTTCTCTCCTTAAGCCTCTTCCAGTGTTGCTGCCTTTCTGTTTCCCACGCTACTGAATAACTTCTTTAATTTCTTCAGTGCCTTTTTTTTTTTTCTCTTTTCTATATGTTTGAAGCATCCTCTCCACCTGCACAGTTCTCTGTCTCTTCACGTCCTATTTCCCTTCATGGTTAGTAGAATGTTTTATCTGTTACAAAGCACCACAAACACTCAAGCTGCCATATAAATTACACAATGTGCCAATGAAAATAAAGAAAAGAAAATACTGCAGCCCAAATACTCACTGCTCAGCTGCCAGAGCTTTCCTTGTCCTTTTAGAGCTGCCTCAGATGCTGACTCCCATTTATACCCACTTGATTGACCTGCTGGCACTGCCAAAATGGTGTAATGTAGTTTAGACATAAATCTGACTCAGACCATAATTCTGCAGTGCAATGCTCTCCCTGAACAGACTCCTATTCAATGGGCTTGGGGGCATTCGTGATCGGCGAGAGGGTTATCCACAGAAACAGCGGTGCCGCACCAGGCCCTTGGCATCGCAGCTGCACAGCCTGGATGGCTGTGTCTGATCTTGGCCAGGAGCTGTTCCCCTGCACGCCCTTGTAAGCTCTTCTCCTCGTCTTGGTGATGGCAAAATTATATTTCTGCCACTGTACAGCAGCATATGGCAGTAACAAGCAGCAGCTCTGCAAACACATGGATCTTTTTGTTTTGTAACTTTCAGCTCACTACTATAATTATCTCTGTCCCTGCCTCCCCATCTCAACTCCTGACATTTCCTCAGACAAAATCACTCATGCCTCATTCCTCCCAGTGCCCAGTAGCAGCATCTTCCTGCACTGTAGCAGCACAATGCACTTGTGTAGGACAGAGCTAGTAACACCTCAAAACATGACGAACAGAACCCCAGTCAAACAGCACATAGCTCTGACTGATAAAAACGTGCTTGAAATTTATACTCTCTTTGAAATGTATCCAAAAAACTCTCAAAAGCAAGCACACCATACAAAAATAGTATACGTTCTTGCTATGCAAAAATGGTATGCTCTACTTCCTATTTTAATGCTATTGAAAATCACCTCAGCTTAACAACTCATCGCACACCGTATAGATAGTGGGAAGAAATCTTTGCCATAGGATTGTTTCTGAGGCAGCTTTGTAAGCTTCAGAAAAGGATTAGACATTTGAATGAGAAATAGGGGTCTTCACAGCTGAGACAACTAATGCCCAAATCCAACAGTGCCAGGGAGTCCAGGAATGGAAGCTTTCTCTGAGCCCTGTGCTTGGTGTGCCCCTCCTGATTTGGCAATGTCATGCCTTATGCTTTCCTAATTCAAGCTCCTCCTCCAGAGCTGGAATTAATTTTCTTTCTATGCAGCCTCATATATACCAGACTCTGAGACTCATTTACTTGGTTCCACAATAAAACAAATCCACTGTATCTTAAAGTGTGTGTTTCATCATACACAAAGGGAGATGTGCAGTGGTTTTACCATAAAGTGCAAAATTCTTATTTATAAGCACCACTTCATCTTTTTTATTATTATTATTATTCTCTGCTGCGCACAACTATCTTGCTTATTCCTTTCAGTGGCCATTCAGAGCATGCAGATTTACAGAATATGCATCATGTATTTTTATCGCTTGAGAGACATCTAGAATGCTCTTGTGTCTCCATGATTACCAATAACAAAAGGTCATACAGCCCATCTTCCTGCAAATGAATTTCTTTCGCACCTACTGTTGTCTTGTCCATTTCAGAACACACTGTGAATCCTAAAAATAACCAGAAATAAATGTCACCAAAATAAAGACTTCTACCTCAAGTTTAGGGAACCTATCTGTCAGTTCAGTAAAGCTTGCTGTCAGCATATTCCTATAATTTAATCCTGAATTTTATTATCTTATTTGTGCCATTATTTCTAGATCTTTAGAAAACTAGGATGAAGAATTTTTATGGCACTGACGTAACTCTGGAATGCATCCCAGATCAGCCATTCTTGTGAAGCTGTGATTACTGAGATTCACCCCACAGAAGTTACTTCTGCAGCCCTACCAGACCTGGCTGGATGTGGGCTTTTGCTTGAACCCTCAGCTGCTAGTCACCACCGCTCAGCTGAAGCAGTTAGCATAAGCACTTCTTTCCCATTTCGGCCCAAAGTCAAAGAGATTAACTTACCCACAACAGGGAGGTGGTGTGAATTAACCTGACTGCCTTGCTCCAGAATGGATTAGGCTGGCTCACAAGATCAGCTGTAGAGCCTAGGCAGTGTACGAAGTTGGTCTCTCCCCTTCTGCTCTCTGCCTCTTAGCTGTTAGCCGCCCGCATCTTAGCCTGAGTCTCTATGTGATTTGCATAGACACCATCTGCCGTCTAGACAGCACCCAGAACTCACAGTTGCCCAGCAGGGTGGTCTCTCTCCTAGCCCTTGGCTCCAAGAAAGTCTCAGCAATTGGAAAGGGCGAGTGTCAGAGGAGCATCAAAGCCATGCATGGCTGATGAGCTAGAAACCCAGGTTTGGATGCAAGCTGTGCTTAACTAACAAGGTGAATAAACTTCATAGGGAATATTGTCGCCTATTCACACTAAGATCTTTATAATCATTCCTTGTAAAAGCTCTTCAAAATGTGACTTTAACACCCATAGAAGTGCCTGTTTGAGTACTCATCAAACAGCGAGATAAGACTTCCAGAGGGTTTATAGTAGTTTCCCAGAAGAAGACTAGGAGCTTTTTGGTGTTCAAAATGAACAACAGTTCAACACTAAGTGACCTGCAAACATAGCAGTGCTGTGGAAGTGCCACCATATTTATCTGTGTCTCAAATCAAGGGAGACACTAATACCGAGGGGCCAGCCTACATTGCGTGGTGGAACACAGGGCAGAAATTTTCAAACTGACATGAAACATGATAACAGCAAAGAGAGAGCTGCACAGTCACTTCGGCACATTAGGCCAAGCACAGAAAATACACCTGTTTCCATGACTGCTTTTGGTAACTGAACTGGTATCATTTCCTGGGACTGAAATGCTTGCATGGCTTCCATTGCACAGGGTAGACATGCCTCAACCATCTCTTGTAGTAACTGATGCTAAGTGTGGACATTTTACTGAAGATTGATGTGCCCCCTGCATTCCGGAGTATACTTCTATCACAGGTGTGTCATCATACATGACACCAAATTCCATGAGACTGTTGGTGTGCTGTAGCCGCCACCACTCTCACAACCTTGTCCCTCATGAAGCCACTAGCTCTCCCCTGTTGATGCTACACTTTGGCTTAAGTCTGTTCCTGCTGGGCAACAAAATTTCTGCTTATTGCAATTGATTCAGTTAGATTTGTGTTGAGTACTAACCCAAATTCATGAACTCTGAATTTCCACGTGCCACTGCCAAAATGGAGGGCTCTGATGGAGTCAGAAGTAGGACGTCTACTGCCGTTACCAAGGTTTGCTTACCTTGTGTTACCAATGGAGCTGGAGAAAGGGTTAATCTCACAGTTATTTAAGAGCTATAGTGCTTTGCAAAGGGGTTAGTTATCCCTCTGAATTACTGCAGGTTCAGCTGGATCTGGAAAGCTACTCTTTACCCCACTGATGCCACCATAACCAAATTCGCCCTAGTATTCCCTCCGATGGTAATGTAGGAAGATACATGGTGACACTGTCTGCCATCTAGACATGAATAATGCAGAGATTTTAGTTGCAATCACCACATCTTAACTTCCCTAAGACACTTCATAAAAAGTGTTAAAAAATCACAACATGATTAATTTTCTGGTTTTTATATGGACTTCAATTTTTTTCGAAGGCTCAGCCCTCACAGAACATGTCATCTAGGAAGGATAAATCTCCAAGTCTGCTTCTGTACTTGAGGAAATGTTGGGACTGCTCTATCAGTCGTTACTGAGGGACATTTTGCAGGACTACAGCCCCACTGCTGTTCAGGTAGACTAGCCTGGCAACATGAGGTGTTAAGGAAAGGATTGTTTCTCTTTCTCTTCAAGGAAAAATCGTTGCCTGATTGCTCATGAGTAAGTACCACCTGTCCTTTCCCCCACCCTAATGCCACAGCTCTGTGCTGTGTCAAATAGAGCAGTGAGCCTCTTCTCAGCAAGAACATCAACATCATTAAAAGGTCTGCAATGGCCTTTTAAGTTCAACACCAGACTGACAAACTATACCCTGGATTAAAAGCATGCACAGACTTCACCATATGCCGACAGGTGGAAGATTTTACTGTTTCCAGACCTTCCTCACGATGGAGAGTATTTATTAAGATTACATGGCAGAGATACAGCAGCACAGAAAGACTGTACATCTGTGAGTCATTCACAGTGGTAGAGTTAGCAGAGGCACAGCCCGCATAACGGGATTAGCAAGGCAAGACAGATACATGCCTTGGGAGTACACGTATGTGTGTGTGCTCATTAGGTGTCAAAATAGATAATTAAGGATTACATTGTATTAAGAAGATCTTGTAGGACTTAGGGCATATTCATGTCAGCTGCATTGGTAAATTGATCACAGCACCTACAAAACACTTTCCTCTCTCTCCAACCCCCTTCCTCCCCCACCAACCCCACCCCCATGTTTTCTCTGTTGTTTCGTTAACTGAAAAGCTTCAGTGCCAAAACTAGAAGCTTAGGTAAAATATTTTATCTCAGTACATTTCTAAATTTCACAGAAATATTCAAGACTATTGGAGTGTATCAATACAGAAACACCTAAGACAGTGCTACGCATTTCTTGTCTTCCATTGCCTAAAAGCTGGCATGATAAAACTTTCCTTCCTTCCTTTCTTTCATCCTGAAACATGTATTTTTTTTTATATTAATAATTGTATGCCCACACGTGGGGAGAGACTCAGTGTGACTGAGGGGTCAGGCATTCTTCATGGCAACTTCAGACTGGAATCATTAACCATGCAAAGCAAATTCCTGAGAGAGGGACAGGAATTTGCATCAGGGAGCTTACTTTTTTGATACATACACCAAATGTCAGCTACAAAAGGGAAAAACCTTTGTTCTCTGTTTCATTTTTGCTGTTCTTTCAGTATGGCTGTGCATTGCAATAACTGAATAGCAGTTCCCCTCAGGTTTTTCTCCAGTTATGTTTTATAAAAGTCGCCTTTATGTAAACTCTGCTCATGCATCATCTTTATTACATTCTCCTCTTGCAATCAGGAGCAAGGTGATAAAACCAAGGCTGTCTCGATGAAAACGTTAAAATCTCACAACAAAATAACTGCTGTATTGTGGCCAAACCAAATATTTGTAAATCATTTACACGTCCCTAATTTTAGTGTATTTTCTATTCGCTACATATCCTACTGCTGTGTTCAGCTATAGTTCAGTGGTTGTGTGGTGGAAGCAACAACGGACAGACACAGTGCCTGTGTGGAGAAAGAACAGAGGGTTCTAATACAACCAAATGAGATCAGCACACAGTAACGCTCTGCACTTAATGTCAGAGCATGATCCTTTGTGCTTTCTCCTACCAGTTTTAAAAATGCATGATGGTGTTATTTGATACATATAGTGTATGTTCTCAGCTAAACACCCATAAAGCTTTCATATCACCCCATCATGCACTTCTTACATGCTCTGACTTCGGCTAAGGAGTGTGCCGTGTCTGCCACAGTTGGGAGTGTATGGCAGTTGGTGCCTCTAGCACAAAGCAATCTCATTATCTTTTCATGCTCATCAAGAGCTGCTCTATACTCGCATATCTTCTCTAACATGAACAAATACAGCAGTTCTGATTCTAATCAGAAACGGAACAAGAAGGGACAAGTTTTTTCCTCCAAAGCAGGAGGTGAGCAAATACAGCCTCTCAGCAGTATGTGGGGATGCACAAGAAGGCTGCTTCTCCTCTGTGGACCATTTGTTGCCTGATATTGTGTAATCCACAGAGTGGAATCTGTGAGATTAATTCAGCATTTCTGCTCTCTTTCATTTACACAGATAAAAATTGGGAATGACTCCACCAGAGAAATGGTGTAATTCAGAGAACTATGTTCTGGGCTCCCACACTGACCTGTATCCCCAGTGGGAGAAACTACTGGCCTGATTCTTCATGCCAAAACTGCACGCAAACCTGCCTGCCCACAGCAAAGGCTGCGTGCCTGCAGCTGGAGCACGGGGGAGGCAGCCCTGCACTGCAGCCCCATCGAGATGGCCTCATGCGGCTGTGGCAGCCAAGGGAGGGAGGAGGGGGAGGCATGCCAGGCCTTTGCACACAGCCTTTTTAAAATATCACTGAGTAGGTTTCAGCTGAAGTGCAGGAAAATAATTTAATTCCACTCCTACTCTAAGAGGTTAGCATATATTGTTCTTTCTCTTCATCTACTTCCTCTGAAAGCTTTCTGCACCCAATTGCATTAATGAACGCTGAACTGATGATGACGCAGATCAGATCAATATGGATGTATGCAGAATTAGGTCACCCTGATGGGGAGAAGGCCCAGCCTCTCAAGAGCACTCTGCCAGATGAGAGGCAGTGAGCTGAGCCTTCGTCCCTCGCTTTCGCTTTTCTTACACCATAAGCATGAGGGTGAAATCCAGCATGCTAGAGGCACATGTTGCAGAGACAGAAACTTGCTCTGAATGTGAGCTTAAAGGACAAATACCTCGTACGCTACAGTGCCGATACTTGGCCTCCATCTGCAGTTGTTGAGGCCTCTAACAGACAAGTAGGATCTGCTCTTCGCAAACGAGGAAGAGGGACAATTTAGGATGATCCATTCTTATACTCTGTGTGGGAAATTAATAAGTCTTCAAGACTGGGGGAAGAGCAAGAGCAAAGCCGAAGGGATCTGTCCCTGGAGAGATTCTCTATGACATCCCATCTTCTGCCTTCAGAGAGGTGGGTAGGATAAACTGGAAAGTGCAAGGGAGTCCCAGAGGGTGAGATATTGAATAAATAGATGCTCTAAGCAAGAGCCACCTTAGGGCAGAACCACTGGGAGCAGACAGAGCTTCAAGAGCAGGTCTTAGGTGACATGATTGTTTCATATTACTATGCCAGAGAGCAGCCTGAGTTTTTATACTAAAGTCTATGATCTTCATTTCTGAGCAAGCTGGAAAAGGTATGTTCCCAGACTTTACCTCAAAGAGTTACACTGAAAACTCCAGGAAGATAACTCATGCTGAAGGTATGATATGCTTCATTAATAATAAAAAATATATAAAGTCTGAAACCGTTACCCAGCAACACTGCAAACGTGTCAGCTATTTTGGCATGTAACGCTAATGTTAGGCTGGTACAGCCACCTCCTCATGTCTTACAGGAGCAGCACTGAGAAGAAGCAGGTAGCTTCTTGGAGCACTACAGGCCCCCTCAGGCTAAAGGGCCTTAGGGAACAGTGACAGTAATGCATCTCTATTGCCCTGACCATGGTCCCACCATAAATTGCACAGCCTGTGAATGAAGGGCATGCCACTGTTTGGGATCTCCACCCTGTCTAAGCTCTCAGCAGTGCAGACCAAATGGGCAGTCGATGTGGACCACAAGGGCTACCAGCTCACAGCCATTCAGGACCTGAACTATGATCTTACAGAACTAAGCAATGAAATTTGAAAGTCTTGGTTACTCTGATGAAATGTTAATTGCCGTGTTAATTTTTCAGTACCCGTATGGTCTACTATTTAAACGAACCCAGAGAGAGTTTTCCTGATGTGAAGAACGGGAATATAAACCGCATACTGGTGTATGATGAGTAGATGCTCCCAGCAGAGGCATGCATCATGGCTGTCAGGACAAACAGCAAAACATTCCTGCCTGTCTGGAGTGAGAAACACAGCCCATGCAGTATTAAATGGCCAGTATGAGACTGAAATTTGGTTCTAAAAAAATCTGTGCTAAGAAAGAATGAGGGGGCTAGGATTTTTAATTTTAAAATAGATCTTTTCCCCATTTGTAGGTTGGTCTCATTTTGCAGCAGCTATATTCTGCACCAACATGTGGTAGACCAAAGATTAAGTCTCAAATTCCCAGACACTGGGTTAGAAGAGGCCAAGAATGTCACAGAAGTGACAAGCTTAGTGTCAGGAGATGGGGATTTGGTTGTCGTACTTTTCAGCACCTCCTGTTACCCAAACCTTCCAAGAACCTTGACATTCATAACAGAAGTGGCTAATTCCCACCTCTCTTCCCTAGCAATCAGCTCTCAGTGGGAGGCTTAGCTAAAAAGAGCCATGTAGTTTTTTTTCAAATGGCTGTGGCTTACACCCTCCCACTGGCAACAGTATGCTTTTTATGAAGTGGTCAGGACTTCATCAGAGTGCAGAGACTTGGAAGTAGGAAAATATCAAAATAAATACTGCAGTTATCAGCCAGAGTTCAAATACATGCCAGGTAGTCATTCAACTGCTTTATGAAATTAAAGCTTTGTTTTAAAGCCACTTGTAGCATATGTGTCAGAACTACTTTTGACTGCAGAGAAAATGATTACGTGCATTTGCAACGCCAAAATCTTGCCTTAAGTTAGCAAATACAAACTATGTGCACAAAAAATACAAGAAAGATCAAAGGGATACAGCTACATTGCAGTGTGAAGGGCATTTCTAGGACATCCTGTAGGACATACACCTTCTTCTGATATTTGATCGGAATCACAGCCAAAATAAAGTATGGACATGGGCTGTTCTCAAAGGGACGTTGCTGTGCTGGTGCCTGAGCTCACCTAGTGGCTTAGCACATTGCAACTTCTTTTGTAGGTGCTTACGCAAAGTTCCTGTTGCCTGCAAGGAACTGACCTGTACAGGACCCACAGGGACATGGGGGTCACCTTGTTCTTCTGGATGTTCCTGGGAGCACTCCATAATGCCAGGGAAGGCACAGGATTGTTTGAGGCTTTTTTAAGGTATCATTAAAACAACAGACTGTTTCTCAAAGACAGTATTTTCTCAAAGACAATTTCTAAACTTCAAATTTTTTGCTGTTCATATGGAGTCAGGAAACTCCAAACTCACTCGTTTTCATCTGCCAGTCCCCCAGGATGGAACATTATCTTGGTTCAGTTAGGGGGTTTCTGATTATGTGCTTCATGCTCAAGAGCGAAGGGCTGAGATATGCACTGCCTACTTCAAACCATTTCAGCAGAAAACCAAGATCAGTTCTGGAAAAGGAATGTAGGATAGTTGTCAAATATGTTTTTCCTGGATTGGCATATTCTAGAGTGTCTGGAGAACGAAAATCCAGCTTCAGATCTCATGGGAGATCATAGAGGAATCAGCCCAGAGCATCTCAGCCTTTTCCAAGCTTTCATACTTTTTTCTTTTACAATCCAAATGCAACAGCAGAAAATAACATTTAATTTCACTCACATCTCTGAATTGGAATTTCCTTTTTTTTTTTTTTTAAGAAATGCTCATCTATACCCCAGTAAGTGATCAAGAATGTCTTGGAAAGTCAAACCTATGGAATTTGCAGTTATCTCCACCCACCTTTCTGACCAGTGAATTTTTACCAGATCATTAAACAAACTGAGTACTGAAGCAGCAGCCTTTTCTACTGATACTCACTGGTTGTCTCGCTCAGCTGCAATAGCCACTCCAGTCCACACCATTTATCCTACAGATATCACCTCTGTGCTCATTAGCACACATGCTGCTGATTTCCAGTAAGGCTCTGGGTACTGCAGCTATTTCAGAATACTGTCAGAATCAGCACTTGCAAAACCTATCTTATGCCACCATTTGGGATGCTCTGGTACAGAAAGCAGAAATGCAGTGAAGCAGCTCTGATGTCTCCCTGTAACAAGCTGTAGTGTGGCAACAGCTAGATTTGAACCTCACTTTCAAAGTAGGATTGCCAGTAAAAGTCCCATTGTCTAGCTGCTACAGCTGCTACCTTAAGTCCTAGTCTGAAGACCAGTGAAGGTAATGGAAAACTTCTCATTGACATTAGCATTCCTCCAAATTAAGGAACCACTTTCCAAAACTACACGTTAGCCTGTCACTCTTCTCGTATTGACTATGCACTGGTTGCCCTAACAGTGACCAGTACACTGCAGCACCTCTCCACTGTTTATTTATATTTCACTTGTGAATTGTTGGTGAAAAAAAAAAACCTTCCCCAAATTCATTCTCTCTTCAGCATTATTCTGTGCTTTCATAGCCACTGTGATAGCCTATAGATATTTGTTGTTTGCATCTTTGCGTGATAGTTGCCATTAAAACTTCAGGCTGCTTTGATTTAACATGTAGGTCATGTTCATTGATGTAATAATAATAATAATAATAAC
>NW_010260542.1:0-498 GCF_000690775.1 Eurypyga helias
TGTTTTTTCAAGTGTATGGTCCAATGTCCTGCGCTCGCTGCCTTCTGCCCCCAGCTACCTCCACACATTTAGTTTATGCCCTCACAATTCCAATTTTCCTCCTTACTTCTCCCACCACACACACACCCCACAGCCCCGGCCCCCCACCCAGGGCACCCACCTTTTCATTTATTCCCACGTGTTGGAGCATTTTATGAATTGAATAATTGCACCGGTGGAGCCTTTATTGATTTTTAAAATAGATAAAGAGACACCCCTACATTTACCCAGAGATATTCCTCTCCCCTCCCCAAAAAAACCCACCACATCAACCCGCTCCCTTCCAGCCAGCTACAAATCTTCCTTGTTCTTTGAAAGTGGAAATATTTGAAAGCGAAGAGGCTTCTCCCTCTGCCTACCCCCCTCTCGCTCCCTCTCACACACGCACTCTCCTTCTCTATTTTTTTTTTTAATTCCCCCCGGTGGAAGGTGATGAATATTTGATCAAAGAAGCCAACA
>NW_010260542.1:570-865 GCF_000690775.1 Eurypyga helias
TCTCCGGCTCTGCTAGGCGGACTCGCTCAAACCCCCAGATCTTCCTGCGTATCTGGAGTTTTAGGGTCGGGCTCTCTAAGGTAATTTCATTTTATTGAGTAGGGTCCTGGAAGCCGTAATGCCTCCCCGGTCGTAAACAAGAATGACTTCGACTTACTAGGGTCTAATTCGTGCTTTTCTTCTTTGTGTTTGCTGGAAGCGATGGCTTCGGACTCCGGGGAAGGAATTGTCTGCGCTGCTCTGTCTCTCAGCTCCCCCGGAGCCGCGTACATGTAGTCCGCGTAGGGGCGGCCGT
>NW_010260543.1:0-420 GCF_000690775.1 Eurypyga helias
TCCCACAACCTTCTGGTCTGGTCTCACCAGCTGTCATTTCTTCTGTTCCTGCATTTGTCTCACTCACCTTGGGCCTTGCCCTTCCAGGCAGGCACATACTTCAGGGTGAACATGTTTCTAACCCTGCAAATGCAGGCTGAATCTCCTTCAGTGTGGGAACGAGTTGACTGCTTTTCAGCAAAGTTGTTGGGCATTCATGTCTACGTAAAGACATTCATATAGCAACAAAATGTAATTTCAGGCTTTCTGATTTTATGTTGATAAATTTTCAGCATAACTCTTGCTGCTTTAGATAGCCAGAAAAATACCTACAACCTCCTCTCTGTGATACTGCTTGAAAACTTAACCTATGTTTTCCATGGCGAGGGCACTTAGAGACTTTACGTGAGTAATCCCTGCACCTCCCTTGCTGGTCAAGGC
>NW_010260544.1:0-292 GCF_000690775.1 Eurypyga helias
ACAGCCCGGCCGGCATGACCAGGGGGACGGGTCGCGCCCTGAAACGCCACGCTCGCCATCCCCCTCTGCCAAAAGTTAAGGAGGAAGCACCACCCAAGGCAGAGGTGGAATCCCGACAGGGAGATGGGTCTTTTCCTTTAAAAACAAAGGTTTCCATAGGGCGCTTGGGGGAAAAAACCCCAAACCCACCTCTGTAACCTGCGTATCCCCCAGCCCAGCGCCCAGCCCAGCCAACACCCAGCCCGGCTGACTGACGGGGAAGGACGACAGCTTCCCGGGAAGTTGCTGGCGT
>NW_010260544.1:340-1108 GCF_000690775.1 Eurypyga helias
CCCTTCTCAGGGTACGGACAGGGCAGGACGCGCGGCCGCTCTGCCGGAGGGACGCAAAAACCGGGCCCGGACAAACCCCGGCAGGAAGGTCCGAGCTGACTCTCGTGCGATTTATCCGCATTCCTCGCGTCCCAGGAAGGACCCTCACGGGCGTGTTAAGCTACGGCGGCTCGGCTGGACTTACCAATAGCCATGAAATTCAGGTTCTCGTGGACCGTCAGGCAGGACACGACCGTGGGCTTGTTACCTGGTATCGCTGGGAAAATCCGTGTGCAAAGAGGGTTGCCGCCATCCCGTTTCTCCAGGTTCCAGACTTTAACCTACAGCGATGACACAGCGTGAGCAAAACGCCGAGCCTCAGAAGGCCCAGACCCGGCACCGCACGGAACTTGCTCGGGATGAGCCGGCCTCAGAGCATGAGGAAGGTCGGCCGGAGCTTCCAGCCAGACCCGTAAAACAAACGCCTTCTCCCCTCTGCACAATCTGACTTACCAAAGGGTTAATGCCCTCCTCGTCCTCGCCGACGGAAACCAAGATGCTGTGCTGCTTCAGCTGGTAGAGGTGCGTCACCCTCAGCTTGTACGCCTGGAAACCGCTGAGCTGGAGGGAGCGAGGCAAAAACCAGATCTGCCCGTCCATATGTAGGTGGCGGTTAAGGCAAACAGAGGGCAGGAAGAACACCCCGTGCTTCCAGTCACTCCAGTGATCTGCCGGCGACACCGAGCTGCGGGGTGCGGGGACAGACTGGGGGAAGGGATGGCATCCAGA
>NW_010260545.1:0-258 GCF_000690775.1 Eurypyga helias
GTACCGCTGCTGGTCTCCTGGGGGGTGGCGTCAACAACCTGCCAGCCGTCGTAGCCGCTGGGGAGGTCGGGGCGCTTCATCCAGCAGTCGTTCCAGACGTGGAAGTTCCTGCGCAGCCCAGTATAAACCAGTATGAGCCAGGCGCGTGCACCAGTATCGTCCCGAGACGGACCAGTATGCACCAGTAACGTCCCGAGACGGACCAGTATGCGCCAGGGCGGGCGAGGACGAGCCGCCCAGCCCCCACATCAGCTCTTA
>NW_010260545.1:373-623 GCF_000690775.1 Eurypyga helias
AGGGTCCGCATGTTCTCGTCGAAGTAGATGTCGGTGGTGAGGGAGACGTCGGTGTCGTGGGCCGAGTTGTAGTTGGTGACGGTCCGGGTAGGGAGGCCCAGGCAGCGCAGCACTGAGGGGCACCAGTACAGACCAGTATCAACTGGGGCAGGCCGGGACACACCAGGGCGGGCCGGGATAAACCAGTACAGGCCTCTACAAACCAGTCCAGGCCAGTGCAGGCCTATACACACCTGCGCAGGCCGGTACA
>NW_010260546.1:0-23159 GCF_000690775.1 Eurypyga helias
GCTGGCAGCGCGCGGGAGGGCACGCGGACAAGTGCTCTCTGGTGGAAGCATGTTTCAGGTTACTTTTATTAGAAAGTTGCGTCAACGTCAAGACAGAAAAGCTGACAAAACGCCGCTTCAGAACACGTTAGGCTACCGGGTGAGAAAGGGCATTTCAGCACCAGCAAGCTTTTTTTACCACAGAGGTAACTGTACAGACTTTGCAGCATAAACCGATACGCCAGTTCCGTCCAAAATCGGCACTGGTGCTAGAGAAACAAGGACGTTGTATTGAAGTGGTTTGTGTTTTGGAGAACCTAAAGGCTGGAGCACCGGTAGGAAGGAATAAGATTGAGCAGCTTTATTTGTGTACATTTTCTGTGAACAGCATCTGCTGCTGTTAACCCGCAGCCTCCAAAGGCTGCAACATACAGCACTGCAAGGCTTAAGAGAACCCAATTTCTCTTCCAATCCATATGAAATACCTTTTGCTATAAAAGTATCACTTTCAGTAATGAGAAATGTGAAATATGAATCGTCACTGTCAGGATATTACAGGGCTGTGCTTTACCCACTCCTGTGCAGTCTCTGCAGGGTGTCAGAAGTGGCTGAGGTTTTCCTGTAACAAACGAAGCTCCCGCTGAAGTCAGTTACTTAGAAAAATTAGACAAGGGGAATGTGAATAATGACGTTTAGAGCTAGAATAAGGGCATCAGCAATTTACATCTTTATGCTTTGGAACAGACTGTTTGACAGGAGGAGAAGAAACGTGTGATATGTGCTCAGAATTGGCACCTGCAAGGTTTGAGCTGTCGCTTTTCTCAGGATCAGGTACAAGGGACAGGACTAAGTGGGTCCTGGTGCTGACGTACACGGCAGTTAACGTGTAGCTGGTGCAAACAAGCAGTGGGGTTTGTTCGATACTGGCATGCAACTCTGGATTTGAGGAAGTTTAGATAGTGGTTTGGCTTTAGTTACCTTTTAAAAGCTTCCTTATGGAAGACACATGGTGTGGTTGCTTGGAAATGGTTTTGTAGTGCTGACAAATATCAGAGATTTTGAACTTTGAAGAGCTGAAAGAGCAGCAGCACAATAAACTGTGGGCACTATACATCCAGTTTTGGTAGCCATAACCCCACCTCTGACATCTGAGCATTTAAAACAGGCCAGTCAGGGGAAATTGGAGTTGTTAACTAGTGTGATCTGAAAGCAACAGGAAAGAATTCTTACAGCTTTGACAGGGAAAGAACAGCTGTATTTTCTGTCCCTTCATGAGTTAAAAAACCCCGACTTTCAGTTACTAAGATGCGGAGAAAACTGCAAATGTATTATCACAACAGCAGTAGACAACAGAAGAGGCTGTGTCTCTGGATTCTGTCACAGGCACTAGCAGATGCAGAACATGTTGGTTTCCAGCTTAAATTATAGCAATGACTTTGAGAACGGAACCGGTACCTGGTGTTATTCCTGCTACGCAGTGCAGCGTCCCGCACACCTAGACAGCAGTGACCCCACAGGCGGTAGTGATGCTCGGGAAAACAAATGCACTGTTCAGAGGCAAAAAGGAAGTAGCACAAACCCAAAACACTTCAGCAGAAAGTTAGGTTGGTTGAGTCTGAGTTTGGAGAGGGTTTATCTGTACCACTTCTCCCTGTTTTCATAAGGCACTTAGATGTTTCTGTACTTCTGGAAGAGTGAGGGTTTGGGGAAGCAACGGGAGTTTCTGCAAGCTGCCTTTTTATTCTGTGCATCTCCAGAGCAGGAGTGGGCACCTTCCAGCTTGCTCAGACGGTACACAAATAAAGAAGGAAACTCTGGCCCTACCATTACACTTTGCTATTACACCTTGGAGGAATTAAAACCCATGAGGTGTGTGTAAAATCAATAAAATACTGTCCTTATGAGAGGAAGTGTAACAGAAGGAAGCAGCTTTATTTGCAAGGCACTTCCATCCCTGTAGGGTGATGATCTTGGAACCTGAACCACTGGCTTCCCTACTGTGCTATTTTTGCTGGCTTTCCTGGAAAGCTGTCATGCTCTGAATGGCAAGAATGTCCCCACACACAGGTTTCTCCTTTCTGGCAGTATCACCTTGGGAGAAAACACCCCAGTTGTCTACTGTGCCGTTATCTATTTAGAGCAGAACCAGTTGTAGGGACAGTCTCAAGTGTACCTGGGATCCAGGAAACTCCTTTGGCAATGTCGGTTGTCTGCTGTGAGAAACTTCCTTTCCTCGCTCCAGCGTGAGACCCTCGTGGATTTGCTGCCAGTGTCATTCTCCCAGCGGAGCTGTTCTTAGGAGCAGGCAGCAGATCCCTGTTTCCTGGCCTGGTGCTTGCAGAATAAGGTCCCAGGCACTACTTACACAGGGCATCCGTAGCTAATCAGCTGTGAACAGTGTGATGGTACTGGCCTAACTCGGGTACGATGTGTGTCTCCTGCCAGAGGGTACCTGGACAGGCCCAGAAACAGCTCAGTGGGCAGTGCCGGCCGCATGCCCAGCGTGTAGTGCCCAGCTGCCGCGGTGTCACAGTTTGTGGTGGAACAATTTGGAGAGAGATCTATGTAAAAGAGCGCAAGGTGTGTCAGTTAAACGGAACAGCAACACCATTTCCAGCCCTGAAGTAACAGAATAGTGGTGGGAGTCTGAGTTTCTTTGGGACATCAGGAATGTATATTCCACACAAACAGGCGCATTAGAATGCACACGTTCTCTGAGATCCCATTTCTTTCCATTGTGTTTTAGTGGAGTAAAGGCCCCATGCCAAGTCCGGTTAGACGTCGGGGAACGCTTCCATGAGATACATAGTTCAGCTGAACTTTTGCCCATTCCGTATGGAAGAGCTGCATCAGAAACCTGAACTAGTGATCATCAGACAGACAGAGCTGCTGCATGCATGTTGTTAGCAAAAAGCTGTTCTCAGAAATGGTGAATTATCTCGAGTAAGCCAAAAATTAAGAGATTCTGCGCCTGCGATGTAATTTATTTTCCCCTTCTGGGGACAACCTTTCTCCTGCCTAGGCTGTTTTGGAAAGAACATTCTCTTATGAATAAATACAACAAATAGAAAAGTAAAAAAATACAGAAATGGGCTATGTAAACGCAAGCCCTGAGGTATTTCAAGCACACAGTGTGGTTTTTATACTGACGTGCCATCTGACGGTGCCAGTAAGGAGATGGGATTTGTGGCTCTGTAAAAATGTCCCCTTGTTCTTTCCCACCCGACACCTGCAGGGAAGGGTGAGAGGTTGAGGTAGGAGCCCTGTGGAAGTGTGATCGTCACAGAAGCAGAAATGTAGGATATTAAAGTGCTGTGTGTCTTTCCCTGACCGTTTTCACGTCAGCTGGCTTGCATGGGCCAGTTGGGTCCCACAGGCTACCTAACAAAGCTGCTGTGTTGCCGGCTGGAGGCTCCACTCCTGCAGCAGCATATGCACCATGTGGAGTCCTGCAGGGCAAAGGGACTTCCAGATAAAGGTTTTAGTGGCCTCTTTAACTTGTGGGTTTATCTTTTTGCGTGTGTCTCGGGCTAGCTTGGGAAGCTTAAGCACACTTCGCACTGCAATTGCTCCCGAATGACTGAAATCAGCAAGGTTATCTTGCCAGCTTCCCACCATTTCCTTGGGCACGTTTCCTTCCCCAGAGCTTTCTGCCATCTGCGTAAAGGGTCCAGTCCTAAAGTACTGATCCAGTCTCTGCATGACAGTGAAGTCAGCGGGTCTACTCACGGGAATTAAAGCTTGCTGGAGCGGGCCCTTAGGCCTTACTTTTTTTAAAATAAAGTCCAATTTTATTAATTCTACTCTCTTTGGGCTTTGGAAAGAACAGGTACAGAATGGATCACAGGTCTTTTTAAAATGGCATTTGTTCCTCTGCTGGTTCTCGGCAAACGGGCCCAGCGCACGGAGTATCTGTGGGGCTGTGTTCGCTCTCGCGCCGCGCGCTGGGGCGCAGCCTGCAGACACGCACACCACAGGCGCCGTCTGCACATACTTACCTGAACAAGGTACTGCGCATACCGGTACCTGCTCACCTGCCTGTGTCTTTGTAAGGAGAGAGATGCACGTGTTTATGCCGTGTCTAGAGATGTGTAAACTCTTAATTGCACATATACAGACATTAACAATCAAATTAGTCTTAGATGCACCTTTGCTTTTTTCATTAAAAAGGACATTTTAAACCCCTTTTTTGTTCACTTTGGTGTTACTGTAACTAATACAATTCACCTGCTCACCTAGTGGGATGCTTTCCTCTCAGTATGTTAAAACACTAATTAAAATGCATTACAATTATTAAATCGGGTAGAAGAGCACTTCTTGTAAAGCTTAGTCTGGAACTCCTGGGACACAGTTGTGCAGTGAAAGTTTTAGATCATGTCTCTTGTGTTACGGATCACACAGCACAGAACCATGCTGAAGATCATGCCAAAGATCTAGAAGAGAAGGGATGCAGTTTAGGGATCCACTTACACACCAGTTACGAAACAGTCTGCCTGTCGGAGCAATCTGACGGCTCTCCCGGCAGAGTGCAGCGCCCGCTTCCACGCACAACCCCAGGGTGTCAGGCAGGTAACCTCACGGAGGTTTCGCTGACGCGCAGAGCCCAGGTTTTATTTGCCGACGCCAGTTTCGCTGTTCTTTGCTCTGAACGTTAAGGCCGGCATAACGTCCCCAGACACTGATATTATTAGCAGAAATCTCACGGAGGTCGTAACGCCGACTACTGAGACTATGCCTGGTATTGCACCCGAGGGTCCTGAGTTTCAGGGCGCTCCTGTGTGGAATGGTGTGTGCGCATTTGCCTAGGAGCAGGGAATGGTTCCAGGGGCAGCAGGTCCCTGGAACTGGTGCTGAGCATTGTGGTTTTACAGGGAAAACTAAGCCCTTGCCAGTTCCTGTGCAAGACCAAGGCTTGCCGTGTTAGGGAACTAGCTGGCCGGGGAATGCTCGAATAAGAGGACGGCCGGTGGGGTCACAGTCTCCGGGGGTTTTTGGTTTTGGCCGCAGTTCGGTTCCAAGCAGCCAGGAGCCACCTCCTGCTGCCTCATTGCTAGCGATGGGCGGTGAGGGTACTGTCGGGCAGCTAACGCCCTGTGTTCAGATCCCCTCCCCACGCGCTTCCCTAGGGAAGGAGACCGCTGGCCAGGAATACCCCAGGAAAGAGGCTGTCATTTCGGCTGTCTCCGAGGAGGGAAGCCATAGAAGAGATGTTCGTGTTTCTAGGGTGTCCTTGCTGAGCAGTGAGGCTGTTGGAGCTCTCTCCCAGCACAGTGCTGTGCCGTGCTTTTGAGTACACCTGCACGTTTTACACGGGGTTTCATCCCCTTTACCCAGCCACAGCTCCTATTCCATACAGGAACCCTTCCTCTGCTTTTATGTGTCCACGTGCATCCACGCCCCTCCTGCTCGTCCGAGCAGCTAACGGTGGATTTCCTTAGCAACGTGCTGGGTGGGGGTGTCCCAGTCTGCGGGGGATGGCACAGGCGTGCGGGGAGGCGCTGCCCCTTAGCGCCGGCGGGGCAGAGCCCCCTCGGCCGCCGCCTGGCAGCAGGGAGACATCTGCCGGTCACTCGGGGGGAAGGAGCAGGCCTTGGGAATACAGTACGGCTTGTGGGAGAAGGGGGGCTGGAAGGAAAGTTAGGGATGTGCTGATGGCACAGCTGGATGAAAGAGCTCCCTGTACCAGGGTGCTCCACGTTTAGGAGAGAAACGCTGTTCTGAGAACTGCGCAGTTGAAATCCTGTTCCTTTAACAAAATACCCATCGCAGCATCTGTGACCTGGCAAATCTGTTTCTAAACTGGCCTTCACACTGAACCTGTGCTACAGCCAGCATTTCCCTGGAATGTCCTTCCTGTACAAAGGAAAGGTACTCTCTATTCCTTACAAAATCTAAGGAATGGATCCTCTAAGGGCCTAAAGCATTAGTCTGCAGTTGGTTTGGAACAGATGCAATGGTGCTATAGCCTTTGACTTTTCACTTTGGTTCATGTGCACTCTGCTTTCCCACTACTACAACAAAGTAAGATTACCCTTAGATACTTTGGACCCTGCCTAAGGACGTAAACTGGCAAAACGAAGTCACGCCAGTCTGCTTGCGCTGCGTGGGCAGCGCCTGGGGAGGGGACACGCTGAAGGTGATCACAATAGCTCCACCTTAGAGGAATCCCACCAGTTGCTGCAAAACGCCTTCCACAGAGCTCTGAGTAAGGGACAGGTTACTGGATTCAAATGTGGGTTTGAGAGTGAGAACATGGATTTACTTACTGTGGTGCCAGCAATTGCAATTCCAACAATGCCAACTAAATGCAGGTGAGCATCAATCACATTGTGGATTTCAACCAGGCAGTTCTGTTAAGAACAAAATTGAGAGATGTTTACTCCAGCAAACTCTGTCAGCTGTTCTCACTAAACAAAGGACAAGCATGAAAAATACTACTGCAGTCACTGTCCTGATTCTGCCTTCCGTGCCTCGGGTTTGGCTGGACAACTTTCACAGCACATTCCCTTTCCTAGGGAGACACCCGCACCTCCTGCCTGCACAGGCTGGCACATACAAGTCATCTTAACATCAGTTTTCCCTAAATTAAATCCCCTTTATATGCTAGCCCATGCTAAGTCAGGAAGCTTGGCCCTTCAGACTGGCATTGTACTCGCAAGCAATTCCACAACAGGCAGAAATAACAGAATCCTCCTCAACAAGGTTCTAGTCAGGAATCTCCGTGCGTGATTAAGGCAGGCACTGCCAAAATTCAGCCTTCCACGGGGCTTTTCATGTAGGACTCCTGTTACATCCTTCCCACTTCTCTTTTCAGATGGTGTAATATTGTCTGGGCTACCATGGGATGCTGCAAGGGGTGAGAAGCGAGGGCTGGGCATGTTCGGTATGACCTCCAACTTCTGCCTCCACTCTGCTCCATCTCGCATGGAAATTCACGCTGGAATTCGCAAGGTAAAAAGTTCTTCCTTTCTTTTACTTAGGGAATGTTTCCAATTTTATTAAACAATTGGTAGGAAAAAGTAATCAGAACCACCACAACAGAGGGCACTTGCCTTTGGCATCTGGATATTCTCTGGACAGGGTAATCCCATTTGTTGTTCCATACTACCTTTACCACAGCATTGGAGCTAAATAAGAGAGATGGAGAGTCAAGGAAGGGAAACCACAGACCTGTTTCACATACTGAAAGTGAGACAGTAAATAACTAAAAAAAAAAGAAACAATATAGATGAAGTCATACATTTATTCCCTATATTAACTGCTGCCTCCGGGCGAGTTCCAGCTGCAGGGGCCAATGTTCTCAAAAATAGGTTTCAGTTGTCTGAAGCCAGAGCAAACAGACAAATTTATGTTAACAGAAACTTCCAGAAGGGATTTTTATCACAGTATCTCATAACAAAGCAAAAAAGTGGATTTCAGAAGAGCAGAACCCTAGATGACAGGGAAACAGGAGCTGTTAGCGGGAGGAAGCAGAAAGTTCAAAGGGCGCTTGCAGAATTATGGGCAACACACAAAAGCTACAACAGAGAATGCCAGAATCTTTAGTTCTGCCAAAACAGTGCTGGGCTGGAGACAGTAATAAATCAGTGTGTTTCAGAGGATTTGTTTTTCCTGTTTGCCTGTCTCCCACCAAATGCTTGGAATTCCTCTTTGGGTCAGAAGTAACAGTTATGGGAGAAGGACAAAAGGGTCCGAGGTTGTGAATTGCTTGTTCTGAGGAACGTGGGAATGTTGTAAGGAGCAATGGAGCTTAGGCTTGATCTCTGTGGGAGGCAGTGCAGATACAGGACGGACACAAATAGGATTCGGGAAGTCACAGGTTTCAATTCTTGTTCAGACACTAACTTTTTGGGTGGTCTGAACTGAGTCACACTTACTCTTTCGGTCACTGACAGGAGCTGCCACACTGTAGGTCCTGGGACACGGTCAGTTTTTGCTCTGCCACATGCAGAGAGCTTCAGACTTTTCTACCTCTCTCTGCATTTGTATTTATTCTTGGATTTGCATATCCAAAAGGGCCGTAATAGTCATATCTTCTGCACAACAAAGACCAGAAGCATCAGCTGAAATTTAAAAGCCTGGCCTACTATCAAAAGTAGGGATCACTTGGGATTGGACAACCAGAATTCTGACAGAGCCAGCAGGAAAACAGGTCTGGCTCCGTTTTAAGCAACACTCAGTTCTATTCTTTCATACCTCAGGGGGAGGCATTCTGAATTTGAAAGGGTGGTGTGTCAGTAGAGCAGTAGTGCAAGGTATTAAAGCTCAGGAGGACCTACTTACAGCCATGTGGTACTGATAGATAGTCCTGTTGACCTTCCCCCCTGGGTTTTTCATATAGTCATCGTAAACGTCTTCGTAGATTTTCTGGACTTCCTGTATTGCCTGCAGAAATCAGACTTTCCAAGTGAGTGGCAGATAGGTCTTACCCCCAGACCAGTGCAGACTGGATTAGTGGAAAGATAAGAGGTTTTGTGGCCTGAGGGCATTCCGAGGGATGCTGCGTGGGCCAGATGTACATATGCTGCATTCTGCGTGTTGGCTAAGCACTGTCAATCGGAGAAGTTCAGTGCTGGAACGTGTTTGCCCTTTTCCCAAGCAATACCCACTTATATAATTCTACTTGATATTCCCCACGGATGTCAGGTCGAACCACACCTGCACAAACTGCATCCCCTTCTGGACTTGTGATAGCACAGGTCATCACTGACTCCAAACAGGAATGTCAGAGAATCTTCCTGGGAAAAGTCTCCTGGGGAGTTTCCCCGTGCAAGAGCCAGACTGTAGGCCCGTCGGCACTGCAGTCCGTAACTGCCCCATGGTTACGTGAGAAGTTGCTGGCTACTTACCGCTTTCTTGCCTATAAAGGCAAATACTCCAGCTGTGACCTCCGCTGCAAATATCACCACCAAGCAAGCGAAGAACTGCAGGGGAAGAAGAGAATCTTATCTTACTATACCTTGCACAATTCTGCCTTACATGGATCTGCCACTGAGTCCCTCATCCTGGCTCAGGCCTCAACAGCCCACACAGTGACTGAAAGAAAGCAGCTAGCCAGGGTCTGAAACAAGGGGTTCAAGTCAGAGTTCTTGTAATATGGAAGCAAAGGTGGGAATGGCAAAGGTGAGGCTCAGGTGGTAGCTTCAGGAAAGACAGAAGGTAATTCCAGGACACGTGTCACCTGAGACAAGCAATGGCACAACTTTGTGTATGGGAGCGCTGCAATAGCACAGGGGCTGGGGGTGCCAGATTAGCCACTAAAGGGGCAAGACACTGCAGGTCGTGGACAGCAAAGGTCTTTAATGACACAAAGCATATGCTTTTGAATGACTTTCCTGCACAGCCCAGGCCCTTGAAACCTTTTACTTACTGCTCCAAGTAAGCACTGAGATTCCCGCGCTGCTCCACAGCACCCAAAAAATCCAACTGTGGTCATGAGAGCCCCTGCTCCCACCAACACATAGAGTCCTATGAAAAATCAGAATCAGACAAGAATTTAAGAAGGTTTCTCTTCCCAACGTCTGGTACCTGTTTTGTCAAACCCACACATCTGTAAGTAACAAGGGTCGCTGGCTCTCACGAAGATCACCGGTTACACAGAAAAGTTGCTCTCGCCACAAAAGGAGACCAATGATTTCTTCAGAACTCTTAGGGAATCTCACAAAGACAGATGAGAAGACATCCACCTCCCAAGTTTCCTGTCCCACGGGCGGCTCACTCAGTCCAGGAAGAACACACACCATCCCATCCAGAACCACCTTACAACTCCTCAGTGAGGAACCTAAGGCAAAACAACCTCCAACACTGCTAGAGGGCTTATTTCTGTGAAACCTAGGGTACTGCCGTGTAAGGGTGGAACTTAAAAACTGCTCTGCCAGGGAACTGTGCTCCCTGGGAACTGTGCTCTGCCAGGCAGTACATAACAAAGGACGTGTGAAGATCTTGAGGAAAGGTACAGGCACTACAGTGTGATGTTCCTCTGAAATCAGTGCTTTGGCTGGGGAAAAAGCCGACTGCTGTTGGAAAGAGGAGGATACTTGGGGAACCCCTTCAAAGGATCACTGGGGAACCCCTTCAGAGCTGTCAGAGGTTGTGAATGAAACGACGAGTTTGCACCCTCTGGCAACGCGTGGGAAGAAGAGCGCCGGGGGGTCACAAGCTCAGCGACAGCCCTGAGCTTGGTCGCTGCGGAGGATGGAAGCTTGTCTGCAGCCCGGCCATTTGCAGCGGGGCATCTTGTACAACGAGCAGCTCTTGCACTGTCTGCTGGGCAGGCGTAGCCCGGCGGCATCCCATTCGTTTTCCTCCAACAGAAGGATGCAAGTGTCGGAATAGGAGATCTCAGCAGCTTTTAAAGGCTGATGTTATCGGAGCATTGTGATCAGACTTGGGGAAGAGTTGCTGGGAAATGGACAGAATCACAGCACCAGACAAATCACGTGGAGCATTTTAAAAAGGTGATCTTCCATGAAGGCACTAGAGTGCCTGCGACTTGCAGGCCAAGCACCTGGCACGCGTGGCCTACAGACAGATCTCGTGGTGCACGCTGCCCTCGGCTGGACGGCAGGACCCCCTCCCACCACCTTATCTCGACAGGCAGCGTCAGAGGGGCTCCGCAGCAGCCAGCGGCAGCACCGCAGCGACCGAATCATTTAGGGGCTGCTCAGGCAGCCTCTCCCTGGGACCACACTGCTGAATGGGCTTGAGGCTGCTGGCACAAGGCGTTATCTGTGTGTAGACAAATTCAATGACATAAAGAGCAGCAAGGAGTGGAAGAGGATAGTGAAGCATCTGGGATGAGACTGCCAGCAAGGACCAGGCCTGAGACAAGTACAGAACACGGGAGATGTCAGTAGAGCCCCACACACAGTTAAAGACCGAAGTCCCTAGCTATATTCAGAACTTGACAGGACAAAAACTGCAGAGGTAAGGGGAGCAGCATTCCTCTCTTGCCACCTGTAAAACTGCTGGAAATACTCGCATTCGACAGGGGGTTTTGTATGGGATTTATCTAGGACAAAAGGAAACCAGATCACTGAATTTTTCTTTCCCTGCTTGTAAACGTCCATGCTTGAGCTGTGCCTAGGCAACACATCTGCTCATGAGTGGTGTCAGGTCCCACCAGACCACAACCACCGAGGTTTTGCCTTGTCTCTGGGTACCGTCTCGGCCAGAGTACAGAAGGCTCAGTGCATGCCTTGAAATTCTAGTCCCTGTCTTGTGTGGGCAACGTGGAGGACACGCAGAAGTCTGCCACGCCAATCCACTGCTGGCGAAATCGGCTTCCTCTCCCTCACGCTTGAGGGCCCAGTGGAGGTACAGGCGGTGCACAGCAGAGGGCACAGCGAGCCCTGCTCCAGCCCTGCCTACGTAATAGCCATCTAGTCTTCTCAATTACCAACTCACACCTCATTTCACAACCTGACCCAAACCTTCAGGGTGAACGGAGCTGCTGGCATTTCCTGTTAGCAGGCCGTGTGGAACCTAGACTAGAAAGCTCTACAAATGACAGTTTGCAATGACTGCTGGGAAAATGAAACAGTCAATATAGGAGTGCAGAGCATCCAGGCACAGGGCTGAAGCCTGCTTGCAGGAGGCAAACTCCTGCCTGCTGCCCACTCACTGCCGCATCACTGTGTCAGCACACAGTGATGCACAGCACACAGTGACACTGTGTGTCAGCCAGATTTCTATCCCAGCTACTGTGATCCTTCTCCTCCCCTCCATCCTTCCTGCCCCGTTACCTTTCTTGTGCCGAGGACTGCTGCTGAGGAACACGTTCTGCTAAATCGCAGTAAAGCGATTGTAAGTAACACGGCTTTGCCATGTGCGGTGCCAGATACGTGGGATTTGCTGCTGACTGTGCTGGCAGTCCATATTCTGTGCTTTCTAAACTTTTAATATTTAGCGTCCTGTGACTTCCCAGGACTGAGCACGCTTCAGGGCAGTACTCGTACACATATTCACGAGAGTGGCTTTTACTGAGGGAGGGATATACAAAGCTATATATGGCTCAGGAGAGAAAGGTCAGCCCCTTGTGGGAGATGAATTGCAAAAGTCAAAAACTTCTCTCGGGTGCAGAACCTGCTGTTCAAATGCCAAACACCAAACCTGCCATTTTCTGAGATCTCCATGGTAACGAACGGAGTGTAATCACAAAGATGTTTCCTGGACCCTTTTCTGCGTGTCGCTCCCGCAATTATCAGGCAACTTACCAGAGAGACTTTTTGATTCAGACGACTGGGAAGAAGTGTTCCCGTTGCTTTTTGTACCTTCCAGCTAGCAAACACAAAGCTCTCCGAGGCTCAGGGGTGAGACCACTTCCAGGAATTTGGATTGGCTTTTGTCGGAGAAACAGACCCACCATTTCACTCGGATGACTCACAGCCAAACCGCTACCTCAATCAGAACTTCCCTTTTAAGGCGTGTTACAGGAAGGACTCGCACCACTCGCTAAACAAAGCTGAGCTCGCCTCTGCCTGGCCCCACAGTTCAGCCAGCCAAGAGTTTAAAAAGAAACTGAGGAGGCTGAAAAATGAAGTGTCACAGGACTGGGTGTTCTTTGGACACAGCCTATTCTCCTGACCTTTTCTGTGGGGAAATAGTCAGGGTTTGGGGTGGTGGGGTTTTTTGGTTGGTTTGTTTGAGCTCTGCTATCGCAGACTTTTATAAGCTGTGAAGAGAAACTAACACTTGTACTTTTAGCAGTAAGTAAGTGAGAGGACACCTAGTAACAAACGGATGTCCCTTCTGGCTGAAAAATAGAGTGCGAAGGGCAGGGGAAAGCCCATACTTCAGCCTTTGTTGCACTTTGGAAAGCAGTAAAGCAGCAGCTTTTCTATTTACCTACTCCATCCTATTGGGAAAATCATTAATTCCTGAATGGAAAATGTCAAATGGGGGAATTCCCTCTAAAAACTCCAACAGGAGGGATTCCCATTTTCTAGCAGACTCTCTGCTTGGTGACTACAATGGGAATTAAAAGGTTACCTGGCAATCTCAGAGAAACCTATGGCTTCCGACAGTGAAGAGTGGCAAATCCACAACTCAGTGGAGATCTCTGGATTGGCATCTGTCTTCATGGCACAGAGCTCTTCCGTAAGACAGTCTTCTCTGGGAATGAGCACATCCACCCTACTGGGGCTGTGCTCGGAGCCAGCGGATCTGCAAGTGGGAAGAAGCACCTCAGGAGGGATAAAGGGCATCCTGTGTGTCATTTCTGGATGAAAAAACCTTTGTGATTAGCAGTGAGCACAGAATTTCATCATTTTAGACTGGGAAGAGGAGAAGGATGGAATTTTATCGCTGCTGACCTCACTGTGCAGCGAGTGGGGGGGGGGATCAGCCCCATTTTTAGGAAAATGATAAGTGGAATCTGCACGACACCTGTTCTTTGTCTCGTAGAGCAGTTAAAAACCGCGCTCAAGGTACATGCAGATCTGTGTCTAACTCATCTGCGAGGCAGTGTCAGCGGTTCTTTAGGCTGTCATGCGGCGCTGGCACCCCCCCGAGGAGCGCGTACTGCCCATGGCTGATGACAGAAAGGAAACACCACGACCCAGCGCCGGCGTAGGAACCCACCAGTGTGGGCACCAAACCCATTCCTATTTCCGACAACCCAGAACCGTCACCACCGCCAGATGCACGCTGCCCAGGCAGAGATCTGATTACAGGGTCTGGAATAGAACCTGCTCCTGGAGTTGGGTTTTTTGGGAGGGGGGTTTTGTTGGGATGTTTTGTTCCCCCCCCCCAGTCTTACTGACTGCTTTGAGGTATGAATCCGTGTCAGCTGGACAGAGCAGGAGCAGACAAACACACACGCCTCTCTGTCTGGCTTCCTTTCACATGGGTTTCTTGTTTACCCGGCTGCTAGGGGCACTTTCCATTTTAACTAATTCTACGTTTTCTCGTTTGGGCGGAGTAACTGCCACTGAACAAACGGCCAGCTCTGCACTCAGGAAACAAGCAGCCTGTTCTGGGTGTGAGGGACCCAGCAGCAGGGATGACAGGGTCCTCCAACCTAGCGTGACTTGAGGAGGCTCTCCCGAGGCTGGCAGTGCAGTGCAGTGTGGGAGGCAGATGTGCTCCTCCACAGCAGGACTCGGCCTCTCGGGCCCTCAGGACAGCACCAAGGCACCCGTAGTGCAAATGCAGTGTTGAAAGAGATGAGGAACACAGGCAGGAGCTGGAAATAACAGGCCAGAGAAGGACGCTGGTGTCTGTTGCACAGGGTAGCAGTCTCGGTTTCTGAAACAGGCGTGTTCCTAGAGATACCATTTTTGTGTGAACAGCTTTTTAGTAACTTGGTTGATATATTTACAGAACTGGAGAAGAGAGAGTTCTGTGAAGGAAGATGAATTTCTGGAGAATTGTAACATACCCTTGATGTGAGCAGAACGCACAGACATATCACATGTCCTGTGTGAACTCAAGAGGTATGCTGTGGGTAATCTTCTGGACCCACAGGGGCGTTACAAACTGGCAGGTAGCTGTAGGCTTCTGCTGGTCCAGGGATCTGAATTCCAGTTTCGAAAGCAACCTCACTGTAACGTAACGTCCTGGTCCACTGCCTCCCCTTCCCCACAGAATACCAGCATTTGTTATGTATCCTGCTCACACGCAGCATCTCACAACCCTAAATAATTATGTCCCAAATGCTCCTAAGCCAAGCTGTGCCAGCTGTGACCTTCCTTCTCAGTAGTCTCCAGCGGCTCTGTCAACACGGACTTCTCCTTAGAGCAGGCTCTGCTGAAGCCAGCTGTAGTCAGGCTGTGGATCTGCACTATCACAGCTGAACTTCACAGAATCCTGTGGCAACAGGGTCTACAATTGAAGTGTGAAAGATGTCCTAATATGGAAGCTGTCAGTGTGTATGCTGCTTAGGCTACCTGTCACCACTTGCGCCGCTTTGCTTTACTGGCACTGCCCTTCAGCTGCCTTATTAGCACTCATTTGGTAGTCTGAAATCTTCTCACGGTTCTCTGCGGGCCTCTCTGGATTAGGACACTCAGAATAATCCTGTGGGTATGCATCCGTTTGGGTGCAGAGGTCAGCAGTTACACACTTGTCATGCTCAAACGCTCAGGCTCCCAGACCCGAAAACGGGGTATGGCTGCAGTGCGCACCCCCGCAGCAGCCGAAGGGAGGGCTCTGCAGACACACCTCTGTGCCCACCCCAGTGCACGCTAACTGCTGGAACAGAACAAGCCAAGGCCGTCCAAGCCCTCTCTGCAGATGCTTTGCAGTGACACATCCCAGAAAGAGCTAAGGGCCTTTTGTTTTTTTCCAGCAGACAAAATGCTTTCCTCTCAATGGCTTCATGGTGGGCAGTCCCATTTTACTTCCCGCTCTGCCAGAATGGCACAGGACATTTCCCTGGGGATACCACGGCTTATCCTGGGTTGGTTCTTTTGCCAGAAGCTTCTCCAGAGACTGGCATCTAGAGCAGAGTTAGTCCTTTTACGAGACTGTATGAAGGACAAAGCATGCAACTGAAAAAGCCTGAGCGTTCCTGCAGTTTAGTGTGCTGCTGCCTCGAGAAGAAGCATCTTGATGTCTTCTTCCGTCACACAGGACCAGTGACAGGTTTAGCCCCAGTCACCTTGGTCACTTGCTCCCGGTGGCTGCTGGAAGAGCAGAAGCGCTGAGGCTGTGTGACCAGCACGGAGACAGGGCCTGGTCGCGCCCTGAGGTGGGCTGAGGCAGACACCCCAGCGAGCGGGGCTGCCCCGGAGCAGCGCTGGCAGCCCGCGTGCAGGCGCCCACGGACTTGCAGCTGCCTGCAGGAAGGAGAAGAGGGTGCGTCACAGGAGGAAATGGTGTAACTGTCACTTCAACTGTCGCTGCCGTGTGGAGCTGGCTGGCTTTAGACAGCTACACATGAGGGGAGGGTGGGAGAAGGGCCTACCCAAGAGGGCAGTGTTTACAGGCACAAATCATAAAGTGCCGTATCATGCTGAAGTGGTTAATTAAAAAAAAAGCCTCCTGAATCTGACCACATGGCAAATATAAACAGCCAACCTGAGGTAGATGATTCCATTTGGCTTCATTAGCTTGTTTTGTCAGAATTCTAACTCTGTGGTGGCTTTGCCTTCACTCTGCTGTAAGACACTGCTTAGGAAGGGATTTCTGGGTTTTATGATCCAGCAGAGAGACTGAGAACTTCTGAACAACTTTCATTCGCAGTAAGGGGCTATTTTTTGGGGTGGCAGTGGTGGTGTCACATTTTTTAGAGTGGATTTCCAGTCCAGCAGCTTTTATTTTCCACTCAGGGCCACTACCAGCCTTTTCTAAACCTCACCTGCAGAAGAAGAGACTTGCACACCGGATGACAGCAAGAAAGACAGGTTTGTTGCTTAAGTCCTAAGTACAGACTGAAAGCCTCTCCGACGCACAGGATGGCAGGACCATCTGATGCTCTTGTGGTACTGCATCTCTACGCAGAGGCTACTTTGCTAATAGCCCCATGTTAAAGGCTGACAGAGTTTGAAAGGCTCTGGATTTGGGAGAGAAAATACTGTTGACTAATGGCACAGTGCTTGACTCCAAAATACATGAATAGAACTAAACCAGAATGAGGCACAGGAGCAAAGAATTGCAGTTTACTTGGATTTAACTGCTGGCCAACTTCTGTTTGTATGGGCACCCACTAATACGGAGAAAAACTACTAATATCCTTCAACTCCAGACATGACTTCATATCCTAAGGTATGTGCCATCTAACTGTATCTTTCAAAGCCAGAATGATCATCACAGACCCCAAGAAAAAGCCACAGCCACCCTGAAGTTTCTATCCACAACTGGTTTGGCCCTGATGAATGCCTGGACCACAGACGGGATCATGGAACAGGAGCAAAGAGAAGGTGACAGCAGAAGGTTTGTGAGCTCTGGCTGTGCAGCAGCAGTGCTCCAGCGCTGCCAGTTCTGAGGAAGACTCATCCAGGCTGATTCATGCACATGCATCAGTTTTTGTTACCATTCCTGATGGGGCTTGTTGAGTACATACACTTCATCTTTATGGCTCCTGGCAGTGATGTGGACCCTCTGCACTTCATTTAGCAGGGAGACAGAGAGTTTGGCCTCCATGTTGCCCAAGGAACCAGAACAGACCTTTCTCTTCATCCACCAAAAGCAAAGAGGGGAGAATAGGCGTCTTGAGCTGACCCCTGAAACGTCCCCATCTTGGTTTTTACTTCATAAATGCTCAGCTTGTGCTCAGCGGGCATGCTGTCGTCCCTTCTCTGCCTCAGGTATTTTTAAATTTAGGAGCAGCACTACTACAAAGAATTAACTAAGGACCAATTAAGTGTGAGACATCTTGGGTTCACACAAGCCTCTCTTTTTCCCTTCTGATTTTTGCGGACTTTCCTGCCCAGTAAAAAACTCGCCAGAGTCTTGGTGCAGGAGTCTCAAGAAGGATGAGCACTCCGAGGGAATTCCTTTTATTCTACAGACCTTTTCTCCGTTTAGTCAGTTGTCACAGACAACTCAGATGAAGGAGGCAACTGCCCAGCTATTAATCTTTGCTGAAATTATCTTCCCTCCCCCTTTTTTTTCCTCTCAAGTACAGCTGAGAGAGGAATATGTGTAATATTCTAGAGTTGAACTGCAGTACAACAGGAAAGCTGCAGTTTTGCCTCACCACTTGAAGCACAGGCACAAAAAACTTACTGTGAGATGGAGTAACATAAAAATACTGTCATGCCAGCAGTGGGAACTCCACAAGCTGGGGAGCTGCAGGCCGATGTCCAGTTTTAGGAGGCAGCTCCAGTGTAAGATACATCTGGTAAAGTGGCTAGAGACTGCATGGGTCAAAGAGCTCTAATTCCAACCGTGGTATGTTGTAGGTTGAAAACCTGAAGCTGCAGTGGGGAATATGGATCACAACACAAAACCACAAGCAACAGAAAACTAAGAACACGTATGTGCTTGAGCTCAGCTTTGCGGCCTCTAACTCGTTCTCAGACCAACAAAAACTCTGCAGTGGCTGGAAAAGATGAACAGGCCTGGTTGCCAAGTCCTGGCCTGAACTATTCCAGTGGGCAGGAAAGACAGCTGGACTGCTGGTAAAGAACAAGGCTATTTAAGGAGACTCATTCTGGCCTAATGGAAAATGCAGGGATATAATTATCAATTATTTTAAACTAAACCAGCATTTCAGCTCCAGGAAAAAACCCATCACAGGGAAGCACAAGAGAGAAGCTGGTTAGATTCATCTGGCAGCTCAATCCAGGTACGGAAAGCGCAGAATGTGCTGCTCTCTAGAAGCAAGGAAAGGGATGTTTTCCACAAGATGGTGAGTCGGCACAGTGCTCCAACCTACAAAGCAGGCTCCGAATGCAGCTGCACTGTGTTCCATGCACTGACACAAAGCCGACCTGATCACAGGGGCTCGGCCTATCAAAGGGAGCCACAAAAGCAGTCAGTGGAACAGAGCTACAGAAATTATTTTTACATACATGCCCATAGGTTTGTGTCTCCAAGCCATACTGATGTTCTGCTTTCTCTTTCAGCCCTTGGGGCAGCTGCTCCTGCGCGCTGCACAGTGTTCCATGTTAAGAATTCCTATGCAAAATGCTGGCTGTCACCCAGAACGCATGTTACAGAGCAGACACAAAGCCAAATAAACAACACTCCTAGAGCCTCTGTGAGAAGGGCCTGATACACAGCTATTCAGGGGAACTCAGAGCTGGAAGCTCCAGGAGAGGTAAAGCTCTTGAGCGTGACCATCAAGTGTCACCGTTACCGGATACGCCACTGCCATAGTCGCAGATCGTCAGCAGCCTCAGACTTCTGAATGGCTGCCCCAGCAGATGCTCAGATGTCACAACAGCATTTCACGGGATTTCTAAGGAGGGAAGGCAGCAGAGTTTTACTTTCTTTCTGAAATGCTCCCTTCAGAGCACAACACCTGTTACAAAGAAGGGCCAAAACTTTGCTTTAGAATTCAGTCAAAAGTGCAAGTTTAAGAGAATTCTCAGCATATTTATATCCTGTTCCTCAGCACTTCCTCCGCTAGCAGTTACATGTTACACCATACAGCTCTATAAATACACGTGACAGCCCAATAGTGGAGTGTCACGGTATATGACGGAACTTTTACAAGAATATTCCCCAGGACTGCCCAAAATTAACAACTCCAAACAGCTTCTGTAATTCCTGTTCAGTACCGAAGCAGACAAAATCTCGGAGAGATTTAAATACCCATGCACCGAAGAGCATCTTGTTTCCCCACTATTACAGACTGCACTGCAAAGCTGTGAGATGGCTGCGGTGCTTATTCACATCACAGGATGTGTTCCTTTCTGGCTTCTAACCAGCCAATGGTACTTGATTTTGAAGGCCAGCACATCGTTCTGTCTTGTTGGAGCTCCTGGGTAAAACACAGGATGAGTCAGGGAAGAGTTCCAAGATACAGCATAGGAAATCCAGCAGGTATAAACTGGATCTGGAAATGAAGTTGGTGACCTAATCTGCTGCTGCTATAGCAGCTCAGATGTGAGGAAACAAATAATTGTGTTTCCTGGCTCTCTGTGTCAGTGCAAGTGTGACAGGGTATTTTACAGTAACCCTCAGGTCCCAACCAAATTTTTGTGTGAATGGTTTTATTTCACCCATTCTACCCATCTGTTCCCACAGTACTACGCAGTCTCCTCTGCGCCTCCAGCCGGGGCGCAGACATTAAAGCAGCTCGGGGGCTGTCGCGTGTCAGAGTCAAAATCTCCACTGAGAGCATGGGGGTGTTGGAAGCAGCCGCACAGTGCAGGCAATATTCCTGTGATGGGTGACCGACCGCTACAGGGCATCCTGAGCCACCTCCCATTCCTGGCCACCCTGTCTTGATGGCAAGGCAGGGCTGGGTGCTCACCTACCCCTGGCATCTGTGGATGGCAAAGATGATGGCACCACTGGGATTTTACTGAGTCCATGTCCAGGGGTGATGTATGGAAACAGAAACACATCTGACTCCTGATGTAAAGGCATGTTCAGCAGCCAGTGGATAGAGAAATGCAGTTGCTGGCAGCCACTACCTAAGGATGTCAACAGACACCTAACACAGCTGGCATTTCCAGAAAACCCAACTGGAAATCCTAGGGAGAAAAGCATTTATCTTAAATGCTTAAAATTAGATATAACCAATACCACCTGTTCTGTGGGCTTGGGGAGCTAGTTGTTACCTGCCTAGGTCGGACAAAGAGTTCTTGAGATGACTGGACACTGTAGTTCTACTTTTCAGCTGTGGAAGGACTTGCTCTGTTACCTGAAAGTCACACTGAGGGCCTCAGTGTGCGGACACTGGGAGAACTGGTCAGCAGGAGTTTTGCTGCTGCCTTGCTGTCGGAAACACTCAGAACTGTCGCTGCTCTGATGACAAACAGATGCACAGGAAGCTCTGGAAGGACAAACTGGTGAGCCACGTGTTCCAGGCTTCTCAACCTGTCTCAGCTTCTCTTCCCACAGTATTAGCACAGTTCACGTGGGATACATGAGGATTAGATTGGACCGGAGAGAAGAGTTCAGCGAGGCTGAAGGAAGTTGGTGCCAAGCAGAGACAGGCCAAGAGCCACCATGCACATGACACACAGCACCGCAGTGTCCAGTTCTGTGGAGTTCAGCCCCGGAATTGCTGGCCTCCATGTAATTCAGCGGCCCAGGATGAAACCAAGGCTGAAGACTACCGTCCTCGCAGGCGCTTCAACTTACCCATGAAGAAATACTCTGGAGACTTCTTGTCTGAAGCGAAGTCTGCCATAACCCCACCGAACCGCAGCCAAAGCCCAAAGGCAATGACAGCCAGTCCTGCCAGCTGGAAGAGAAACAGAAGAGTCAGTCCTTCAGGAACAACGGGCTGGAGAGCATCAAAGACGTGTCACGGGCATCTTACGCTTCCTTGAAATCCCACAGCCCAGGACTGCACTGTCAGAAGATTCAGGAAGCACCGGCCAGTGCCCGATAGCAACGCACTGCTGTTACAGTGCGATGTACTTCTGGCTGCCCTTCCATGCAGCGGTGCTTCTGCACTGGCTGGGGACTTGCGAGCCGTGTAAGCTCGTGTAGTCATCAAAACCTGGCCTGAATTGCAGCGGGCAGTAGGGGGGGGCTGAGGGTGTGCGGGGGTGAAAGTGAGCGCCCATGAGAACAGAGATGCAAAAGCAGCGAGGAACATTCTCCTCCTTTCTACCCCTCCGACCCCACCTGCCTTGGGCAGGATGCAGGAGGCCCCTCAGGGCCTGGGTCTGGTTTCAGATGCTGTTGCTGTAGGAAAAGCACCTTTCGGGGAAGTGCTGCGTGACCAGGAGGTAACCATAGAACGGTTAAACCCTGTTGGCTTGACACGCCAAACTTTCAGGACAGCACTGACTTTTCTCACCCCTCCTAGCTGGTTCAGGGCTAAGTATCAGCCTTTTGGGCTGAGCGGTGTCCCCTTCCCCTGTATCTATCACTGCTCCAACTCCAGGGTCACGGCATGTATGATGCAGAGAGACCAGCCGGACCTCTGCATCCCCATATAAACTATAGGAGACCATCTGCCACTTCAGAACTGCTGCTGCTGCTCAGCTGGGAGACGGGCTGTCTTTAGAGGCTTGTCAGAAAGAGAGGCTTGCGTTGTTCTTAGGGATGTGCTGAAGTGAAGTGTGTTTGCACCAATTAGGACAGACCATTTTTCTGTAATGACCATGGGACCCTCTGGGAACTAGGAGGTAAAGGGATTATTACGAAGTGCCATGTCTTGTATGACAGAAACGACTAACAAACCAGTGACGGATGCTGTCAAATGCAAGGGAAAATTCCCTCTAATGCGAATAAGACTCGATCAGAGGGAGCGTCGGGGCATACTGTTTGCAGTGAAGGATCTACAGACAGTGCTCTCGGCCCCCCCACATGCCAGACACGGTTAGGAGCCTAGCAGGCAATGCTGTGTGTCCTGGCAGACCGCTGCAGCCTCCTGCAGGACCAGGCACGATGCTCTGCTGCTGTGCTGATGGGGGCCCAGAGCGCAGGGCTGTAGCAGCTGTGCACCCTGAATGAGGTTCGCAAGGCACCCGCTGCTCACCACATCCTTGGCAGCCTGGCGGGGTGCTTTCTGAGCGGCACTGCATTGCCTGGCATGGGATCCATCTGGCATAGCTACAGCAAGGGAGCAGAAAGCATACGGCTGACAGGCTTGGGATCCCAGCTTTCCTCCCAGAAGCAGCGAGTGTGAGGGTCCCCTGCCACCCTGGTCACCGCGGTTGAGCCTCCCTGCTTGCAGGCACGGGCTCAGCCTTTGGGCTGCCAGAGCCCCCTCGGAGCCACCCCGACCAGTCCAGGCTTCCCAGCGCCTCTGGCAGTGTGGACGTGTGACGTGCGTGCCCCGGTCCGGCGGGGGAGATGGTTTCTCCGTCTCAGTGAAGAGGCAGATGACAAAACACAGTAATTGTCACTTTTGTGAAACAACATAAGGCAGAGCTTTGTCCTTGTGCTGACTTGCAGCTGCAGCTGGGCAGCATCACTCCGCTCCTGCAGCTGAGCACAGCAGCACTGTGTCCCCGGCGCTTGCAGTGCTGTCACCGGGAGGGAAGAGCATTTGGTTCAACTGTGTTTCAAGCATAAAGGAGACAAAGCCCGAACCCGCTTGCTCCAGAGAGGCTCAACAGGATTATTCTGTGACTTCTTTTTAAAAAATGTGAATCAGAAGAAAAAGACATTTAAGGAGATAACATTGCTAGTTGTTTTCCAGTGTAAAAAAGTGGGAAGATGCTGGAGGGGAGAACACAGCGTGAGGGAAAGTGAAAGAGAAAAGAAAGCTGGCATTCAGTTGTGCTGAGGGACTGGGAGACTACTAGGAGGGCCCAGTGTGGGGGGAATGGGCATCTCCCCTCTGCCTCTGGCGGGGTTCTGCCGTGGGCGCTCTCCATCGCCACGTGCGGGCAGCTTTCAGCCGTCGGTGCAGGGTGATGCAGGGGCTTTCTCGTAGGATGAACTTGGAAAGCAGCAGCTGCTGGCTCTCTGCTTGGAATCAGGTCATTCCAAAGCACGGTGATGCTGGGAAGGTGTTCGGGGCAATCCGCTGCGCCGGCTGCTGGGAGACCCTCCTGTTGCTGGAAGTTCTGTGCGTGTTGGGGAAATGGTCCCACCGCTGACAGAGCTGTTGGGAAAGGCGCTGCTTCGCTCAGCGATGTCGGCGGGCGTCACGCACG